>NW_007733524.1:2677-48673 GCF_000696425.1 Galeopterus variegatus
CTTTCTGTTTTGCTGTTTGTTTTCTGTGTTTGTTGGTTCCTGAGGTTGCCTCTAGTGATTATGATCGTTTGATTTCTTTTCATGATAGTCATTTTTATTATAGTAGTGGATTTTTATTTTACTTGGATTGTTATGGCAGTGGTAATTATCTTCCGAGATCCAACCCCAGTACTCCCTTGAGAATTACTTGTAAGGGTGGTCGTGTGTTGATGAACTCCTGCAGTTTTTGTTTGTCTGAGAAATATACTATTTGCCCTTCATTTTGGAAGGACAGCCTTGCAGGGTAGAGTATTCTTGGTTGGCAATCTTTGTCTTTTAGTATTTTGAATATATCATCCCATTCCCTTCTAGCCTTTAGGGTTTGTGTTGAGAAGTCTGACGTTAACCTGATTGGAGCTCCTTTATAGGTGATTTGATGCTTCTCTCTTGCAGCTTTCAAGATTCTCTCTTTGTCCTTGAGTTTTGCCATTTTGATTATAATATGTCTTGGTGAAGCCCTTTTTGGGTTGAATACGTTTGGAGATCGTTGAGTTTCTTGGATCTGTAGATCTGTGGTTTTTCTTATGTCTGGGAAGTTTTCTGCCACTATTTTGTTGAATATGTTTTCAATACATTCTCCTTTTTCCTCCCCTTCTGGAATACCCATGACTCGGATATTTGAGTGCTTAAGGTTGTCTAATATCTCTCTCTGATTTTCTTCGATAAGTTTGATACTTTTTTCTTTTTTCTTGTCTGCTTGTATTATTCCAAAGAGCCCATCTTCAAGAACCGAGGTTCTCTCTTCAACTTCCGTTATCCTGCTAGTTAAACTCTCCCATGTGTTTTTTATTTTGCTGAATAACTTCTTCAGTTCGGCAAGTTCTGCTACATTTTTTTTTATGACAGTGATTTCCTTGTACATTTCCTCTTTCAGGTCCTGTATGTTTTTCCTGGTTTCATCATGTTGTCTAGCTGTGTTTTCTTGTATCTCGTTCAGTCTCTTTAGGATTAACACTCGAAATTCCCTGTCATTCATTTCAAGGGCTTCTTGTTCTATAGGATCTAGAGTTTGAGATTTATTGACTTTTGGTGGTGTATTTTCTTGGTTTTTTGCATTTCGGGTATCTTTTTATGGATGTTTGTTCATTTTGGCAGGGATTTTCTCTCGATTCTTGGAGCTCCGATTCAATTATCGTAAGAAGTGTATTCTGCCCTTTGCTATCAGACTCAAATCTTGGACCTCTGATTCAAGTCCCATAAGTTGTGTGTGTTCTGCACCTCACTATCGGGGCCGTTTTCACACTCTGTGAACACTAGATGGGGCTATTGAGCCTTGCAAAGCGTTTCTGCAGGATGTGTAAATGTTCTTTCTTTCTTTATTTCTGATATTCCGCCTCCTTTTGCCTGGCCCCTCCCCACTCTGTGTGCTCAGGACATGGCTGAGGCGTGTCTTCTACAAACCTTGACTTTCAGTTGAGTCATCAAAGTTGTGCCCTGCCCCGCCCTGCCCAGCAGGTGTCCTGACTCTCCGACTGCCGGGAGTGAACTCCTCGGGGGAGGGTACCTCAGCACACAATTCCTCTTTGACACCCCCCCCCGCACGGATCGGCCCTTTTGAAGGGCTCACTAGCACCTTCAATGTAGCTCAAGGGGTCTCCTGGCTCCCCTCTCCCCACCAGAAATCAGTTAGGGGCTCTTCCAATCTGAGGTCCCCAGAGATGGAATCTGCCTCCCGGGAAGAGTGAGTTTATCTGGGGCCGACGCACAGGGTGTGGCAGAGAGACATCTGGGCGGGCTCCTCTTCCCTGCCCCCAAGACGCTGGCCGGGGGCTCCCCACGCTGCCAGCCCTGTCTGAGTTCCGTGGGGAGAGTGGGATTGTAGGCCAGTCCACAGGCCCCGGGGTGCCCCGCGTCGAGGTAAGCAAATGGCATGTCTCAGTGCGGAGCCGAGCCAACCGGAATGGCTAGCCTGCCCTCACTAAGCCGTCCGTCTCTGCCCCCACCCGAGAAAATCGAGGCAGCTCTGCTGTGTGCGCCTAGCCTGGTGTGGTAGGCAGGAGCCAGGCGGGTGAGGAGCAGCCGGGCTTCGCCCCACAAGTGGGGCTGGGCTGGGGGTGACTCACAGAGCTCGCAGCATTGGGCCGGTTCGGCGCGCCTCACTCCATTTCTGCACCGGTTCCGCTGGCTTTCCTGGCCTTTGTTGACTGGGCCGCTTGCCCATTCCCGCAGCCGGGTTTGGGTNATCCATTTTTTTCCTAAATCCTCTGTCCTCCCCCTTGTTTCACTTGTTTGAGAAACGTCCAGAATGTTTCCCGCCTCTAGTAACCATAATCTATGCTCGGTTCTATCCTTCTGAAATGTCAATGTATCATTATGGTCTTTCTTGCTTGCTTGATTGCTGGCTGGCTAACGCACTTGCTCCCTTTCTTTCTTTCTTAGCTCCCACTTACGAGTGAGGACATGTGGTATTTCTCTGTCTTTGCTTAGATTATTTTACTTAATATAACCTTCTCCAAGCTCTTCCATGCTGATGAGATTGGCATAATTTCATTCTTTTTTATGGCTGAGTAGTATTCCATTTTGTGTATATACCACATTTTCCTTATCCAGTTGTCCATCAATGGGCATTGATGTTGGTTCCATACCTTGGTTATTGTAAATAGAGCTGCAATAAACATGGGGGTGCAGGTATCCATCTGACATGATGAGTTTCATTCCTTTAGGTATATATTCAGCAGTGGAATTGCTGGACCGTATGAAAGTTCTATCTCTTGTTGCTTGAGAAACCTCCATACTGTTTTCCATGATGGCTGTACTAATTTACAGTCCCACCAACAGTGTAGAAACTTCCCCTTTCTCTACATCCTCACCAGCATTTGTTATTCTGTCTTTTTTGTAACAGCCAGTCTAACAATGGTGAGATGATACCTCAATGTGCTTTTGATTTGCATTTCCCTGATTAGTTATGTTGGGCATTTTTTTCATATTCTTTTTGGCTATTAGTATGTCTTCCTTTGAGAAATGTCTATTCAGCTCCTTTGCCCATTTTCTAATTGGATTATTTGGGTTTTTTTAAGTTAAGTTTTTTGAGTTCTTTGTATATTCTGGATGTTAATCTCTTGTCAGATGTATACTTTGCAAATATTTTCTTTCATTCTGGAAGTTATCTTTTCACTCTGGAACACTGGATTTTACTTTTTTATATTCCTCTCTAATTTTATATTCACTAACCACCCTGTTCCTATTCCTTTTCCCCCCTCCCCTTACCAGTCCATAGCAACCACTATTTTGCTTTCTATTTCTATGAGATCATCTTTTTTAGCTTCCACATATGAGTGAGAACATGTGGTATTTTTCTTTGTGTGCCTGACTTATTTCACATAACATAATATTCTCCAAGCTCATGCATGTTACTGCAAGGGCAGAATTTCATTCTGTTTTATGGCTGAGTAGTATTCCATTGTGTATATATACCATGCTTTCTTTATCCAGTTATCCATTGATTGACATTTAGGTTGGCTTTATATCTTGTCTATTGTGAATAGAACTGCAATGAACATGGGAGTGCAGATATCACTTAGACTTGATGATGTCCATTCCCTCACATATATACCCAATAGTGGGATTACTAGATAGTCAGAGATAGTCAGGTAGTTTTATCTGCAGTTCTTTGAGAAACCCCCATGCTCTTTTCCATAGCACTAATTTACATTCCTACCAACAACATAGAAGAGTTCACCTTTCTCTGCATCCTCACCAGCATTTATTTTCTGGTTTTTTGATAATAGCCATTATAACTGGGNAGATAGTCAGGTAGTTTTATCTGCAGTTCTTTGAGAAACCCCCATGCTCTTTTCCATAGCACTAATTTACATTCCTACCAACAACATAGAAGAGTTCACCTTTCTCTGCATCCTCACCAGCATTTATTTTCTGGTTTTTTGATAATAGCCATTATAACTGGGGTGAGATGATATCTCATTGTGGTTTTGATTTACATACTTTTTATGCTTAGTGATGTTAAGCATTTTTTTTATACACCCGTTGGCCATTTGTATGTCTTCCTTCAATAAATGTCTATTTAGGTCCTTTGCCCATTTTTTAATTGGATTATTTGTTTTTTTAAAGTTAAGTTGTTTGAGTTCCTTGTATATTCTATATATTAATCCCTTGTCATATGTGTAGTTCATCACCATACTGTAGGTCATCTTATCACTCCGTTATTTGTTTCCTTTGCTATTGAAGCATTTTTGTTTGATATAATCCCATTTGTTTATTTTTGTTTTTTTCTTTTGTTGCCTGTGCCTTTGCATTCTTTTCTTTTATTAAGAATATTCATGAAATACAAAGCTAATTGTCCCCACTCCTGCCCATGATGTGAGGGCCAGATTCATACTGGGGCATACACATTACCAGAAATTACTTTTGTACCCTTTTGCACGCTTATTTGTAAAGTCTTTGCCCAGACCTCTATCCTGAAGTGTTCCTCCCTTGTTTTCTTCTAGGAGATTCATGATTTGGAGTCTTATATTTAAGTCTTTAATCCATTTGTGGTTGATTTTGGTACATGGTAAGGGCTAAGAGTCTGCTCTCATTCTTCTACACATGGATGTCCAGTTTTCCCAGCACCATTCATTGAAGAGGCTGTTCTTTCCCCAATGTATGATCTTCAACTGTGTTGAAGATCAGTTGGCTGTAAGTACACAGAATGATTTCTAGGTTCTGTATTCTTTTCCATTGGTCCACATTTCTGTTTTTATGCCAGGACCACGCTGCTTTGGTCACTATAACTTTGTAGTATAATTTGAAGCCAGGTACTGTAATGCCTCCAGCCTTGTTTTCTTGTTGTTCAGGATCAGTTTGGTTATTTGGTGTCTTTTGTGGTTTCATATGAATGTTAGGTTTGTTGTTTTATATGAATGTCAGGATTTTTTCTATTTCTGTGAAGAACATCACTGGTATTTTGATGGGGATTGCATTGAATCTGTACATTGTTTTGGGCAGTGTGGACATTTTCACAATGTTAATTCCTTCAATCCGTAAATGTGGAATGTCTTTCAACCTTTTTATGTCTTTTTTAATTTTCTTAATTGGTGTTTTATAATTTTCAGTATATAGACATTTCACCACCTTTGTTAAAATTATTCTTAATTATTTAACTTATTTTTTGTTGCAATTATGATTGCGATTATTTTCCTGATTTTTCTTGGGAGGGGATAGTTTTGTTAGTGTATAGAGATACTGCTTTCTGTATGTTGACTTTGTGTCCTCCAAATTTACTGAATTCATTTAGAGTTGTTTGTATATCAAATTATGTTGCCTGCAAACAGAGACATTTAACTTCATCTTTTCTAATTTGGATGCCTTTCATTTATTTCTCTTGCTTAGTTGCTCTAGGCAAGATTTACAGTAACATGTTAAGTAGAAGTAGTAAGAAGTATGTATTCTTGTCTTGTTTCTGATCTTACAGGAAAGGCTTTCAACTTTTGACTATTGAGTAAGATGTTAGCTATGGGCTTGTCATACATGGCTTTAATATATTAAGGTACATTCCTTCTGTATCTAATTTGTTGCCAGTTTTTATGAAAGAATGTTAATATTTGTTGAATGCCTATTCTGCATCTATTGAGGTGAATGCTTGGTTTTTGTCCTTTATTCTCTTAATGTGATGTATTGCATTTCTTGATTTCAGTACTTGAAACATCTTTGAGTCCCAGGCATAAATTTCACATGATCATGGTGAATGAGCCTTTTCATGTGTTCTTGAATTTCATTTACTAGTATTTTGATAAGGATATTTGCATCTACTCTCATCAGAGATTTGGACCTGTAATTTTCTTTTCTTGTAGTGCCATTTTCTGGCTTTGATATCAGGGTAATGCTGGCCTTCTAAAATGGATTTGACACTATTCTCTTAACATCAATTTCTTGAAACAGTTTGAGATGAGTAAGTATTAGCTATTTTTTAAATGTTTAGTAAAATTCAGTAGTTAAGCTGACAGGTTCTGTGCTTTCTTTTGAAGGGAGACATTTTATTACTGATTCAATTAACTTACTTGTTATAGATATCTTCATATTTTCTATTTCTTCATTATTTAAATTGGGCAGATTGTATGTACATAGGAATTTATCCATTTCTTCTTGGTTATCCAATTTTTGGCCATATAATTGTACTCAGTTGCCTCTTATGATCCTTTGTATCTGTGTGATGTCAGTTGCAATGTCTCCTCTTCATTTGAATTTATTTATTTCAGTCATCTCTCTTTTTTCTTACTTAATCTAGCTAAAGTTTGTCAATTTTGTTGATCTTTTCCAAAAAACCTACTCAGTTTCCTTGATCTTTTCTATTACTCTCTAGTCTCAATTTCATTTATTTCTGCTTTAATCTTTATTATTTTCTTCCTTCTACTAACTATAAGCATAATTTATTATTTTTCTAGTTCATTGAGGTATCAAATTAGGTTTATTTGGGATCTTCTTTTTGATGTAGTTGTTTATTGTTGTAAACTTTCCCCTTAAAATTGCTTTTGCTAAATTATATAAGTTTTGGTATGTTTTGTTTTCAATTTTGTTTGTATCAAGTTTTTTTTTTTACTTTTTCTATTTCTTTTGTGATCACTCATTGTTTAAAAATGTGTTGCTTAATTTCCACATATTTGTGAACTTTCCAAAGTTCCTTCTATTAGCTATTTCTAATTTTATACTATTGTGGTCAAAAAGATACTTAAGCTATTTTTAATCTTAAATTTTTAAGATCTATTTTGTGACCTAATATATTATCTATCTTGAAGAATATTCCATGTAGCCTTGAGAAGAATGTATATTCTGCTGCTCTTAAATGGAATGTTCCGTATATATCTTAGATAAATTCATCTAAAGTAAATATTAACTCTAATGTCAACTTATTAGTACTCTGTCTAACACAGAGCGACATCATAAAAATGGCAGAATAGATGATTCCCAGCATCTCACCTTCCCACAAGTAACCAATTTACGATTATTAAAAAGCAAAGACTACCCATGTGGAACTGGAGCTGGGGGAAGAGGAGGAGGGACCCAAGAAAATTATGAAGGCACAAGAGACAGCAACGAGGGATGGCATCTACTGTTCTGAGCCAGCCTAGTGTGGAGGCAGGGACTAGCTGTTACACACAACTTGAAGCCAGAAAAAGCCACAGCACCCTTCATGTAAACCTGCTTGGAGTTTGTAGGGCAGGGGAGGGATTCAGAGTGTACCATACCAGCCTACAGGTCATAAAAATTACTGACACNGGGCAGGGGAGGGATTCAGAGTGTACCATACCAGCCTACAGGTCATAAAAATTACTGACACAATATTCTGTGTAAATGATCTGTCCATTGTTAAAAGTGGGATTATTATATCTCCCACTATTATTGTATTACACACATCTCTCTCTCTTGAGATCTATTAATATTTGTTTATATATTTAGTTCTCCAATGATGGGTGCATATATATTTACACTTGTTACATTTTCTTGATAAGTTGATTTCCTTAAAATTATATAATGACCTTCTTTGTCTTCTTTTACAGTTTTTGACTTAAAGTCTATTTCATAAATATATACATAGCTATTCCTGCTCTCCTTTGTTTTCAATTTGCATGAAAAAACTTTTTCCACCCTTTATCTTTCAATCTATGTGTGTCCTTAAAGGTAAAGTTAGTCTCTTATAGGCAGCATATAGTTGAGTCTTGTTTCTTTGTTCAACCAACCATTATATGTCTTTGATTGGAGAATTTAATCCATTTACATTACCATTCAAGCTAATCATTAGTAAATAAGGACTTACTACTGTCATTTTGTTAACTGTTTTCTGGTTGTTTTGTAGATTCTTTGTTTCTCTCCTCCTCTCTTAATGTTTTCCTTTGTGATTAAGTGGTTTTCTCTAGTGTTTTATGCATTTCATAGTTATTCCTTCCTGATATACATTCAAAAAATAAAATAAACCTTATTTATTACTGCATTACTTCCTGACCACACCTGTGAGTTCCCTCACAAAGGCTTTGCTGGTCTGATCTCTCTTCTTCCCCAACTCTGAGGCTTATCTTCTACACAGGTCTGAGAAATTCAGAAATACTGGCTCTAACAGAAGATGCAACGCATCAAAGCCACCTACCAGGTAATATCTTCTTCCTGATTGTACAAGAATAGGAAGTAATTTTTTTTCTCACACTCTAAGCAATATCATTCTTATTTAAGTTGCCAAGACCTCACTTTCCTTTATTTCTTAATTACAGAGTCACCTAAATTTCAAAGTAGAAGCAAACAATGTGGATCAGTTAGTTAAACCTATGTTCAGAAAGTATTGATTTACTGAGGCATAACTAGTATTACACATATAAACTTTTGAATAACTTCAGAATAGGGTTGCATACAAGACAGGCTATTTTATTTTCACAGTCCTCTAACCACCACAAAAATGTTTTACCTTGTGAAGTCTGTTTGCCTTTAAATTCTCCCTATCAGGTCTAGTTCTCTTCAATGCAAACACACGGTGGATTAAACCTAATTCTCTGTTCCCTAAAAAAGCTTTAAAAATATGAGAAGACACATAAATGTAAGAAGATGGTAAAGAATTCACAGACAAACTAATGTAGATGTTCAAATAATTACTGTAAAGGTGACACCACAATCAATGACAAAAGATGGATTGTTTCATAGGTGGTGTTAGAGAAGTTGGCTCAATATAGTATAAAATGAAACTGGGGCACCACATATAAAGTTGGACCCCAGGTAGATTAATGATCTAAATGTAAAGTGTGAAACAAAATTAATACAAGAAAATGCAGGATATCATTGACATAAAGCTAGGGCTGTTCTTCTTAAACAAAGCTACAAAATCACAAATCCCAGGTAGATTAATGATCTAAATGTAAAGTGTGAAACAAAATTAATACAAGAAAATACAGGATATCATTGACATAAAGCTAGGGCTGTTCTTCTTAAACAAAGCTACAAAATCACAAATCATAGAGTTAACATTTTTGTTCAATTATGTATATGATGGGCAAAATAAAAATGATATTTTTGGGATGTATTTTCGATCTCTAAAATAAACAGGGAAATAATATTAGAATGCACAATGAATGAACCCCAATGAGTCATGAAGAAAAAGACAGAAATCCCACTGGAAAAGACATGAAAGAGAAAATACAAAGTTTAATACATATTAAAAGAAAAAAAAAGTTTAATACATCTTGTGACATCAACAGGATGGTAAAATAGACATTTTCTAGCATTGCTTCCCTCCCCCACCCCCGACAAGTAAGCAATTTACAACTTTTAAAAAGCAAAGACACCATCCTAGTACCAATGTAGCTTGGGGCAGATGAAGAGAGACCCTCAGAATTTGTGAAGGTGTAAGAAGCCATGGCAAGAGGGTGTAGGAATGGCACCTATTGTTCTGAGCCATGGTTGCTTCTGAGCCAACCTCATACAGACATGGGGAGTAGCTGCTGCACATGGATTAAAACCAGAAAAAGCTATAGCAGCATGCTTCATGTGAACCTGCTTGGAGTTTGCAGGAGAAAGAAGGGTTTCACAGAACACCATACCACCAGACAGGCCATAAATGCCATTGGAAGGATTCTATTTGGCCCACATAGGAGAAAGCAGTCACAAATGACCAGAGAAAAGAGCTTCTCAAAGGCTAGTGAGCTATTGTTAGGGACATGCATGTGGCCTGCCCCATAGGAAGTGATTGGAGTGAAGAAAAAGGACTGGCCCACCAGGGAAACATATAGTGCAGCTTGGGCAGCTGGCATCAGTGAAAATTGGTCAGGGTGATAGAAATGTTGGAGGTGCAATCTGCAGAAAAGACTAAGTCCTGGGATGGAATTTCCACACACTCTAGACCCAGAAGTAATTAATGATACACACAAAAGCCTTCCCCAGAGAATCAGCAGCAGAACAACAATTTAGCTCAAGCATAGAGTTCAAGTTCTTGTCCCCACAGGAAGTTCTACAACTCAGGAACCAACCAAAGGGTAGCATATTAGTTCCAGTGCAGGGTCTAAGTGGTTGTGGTAACTATTAATCTACCACAGAATGGGGAAAAAAAGAACAAGACAAAGCTTTGATATTAACTAGTGAAGGTCTAACACAACCAAAGAACACCTATAAAACCTAGAAGAGATAGAAGTCTCCTCAAATGCCCAGGCATCAGCATAAAGACACAAAGATCAAAAAAAGAGAAATATATGGTCACAAAAGGAAACAAACAAAGCACCAGCAATAGACAAAGAGGAACTGCAGATATATGAAATATCTGACAGAAAATTCAGAATAGCCCTCTTTAGATTGGTCTGGGAGTCACAAGAAAATACAGAAAGAAAATTCAATGTATCTGAAAAATAATCCAGGAGGAGAATAAGAAACTTGACAAAGGAATTGAATCAATTTTTAAAAACCAAATAGAAGTTCTAGAAAAAAAGAATACATTATCTGAATTGAAAAACTCTACAGAAAGTTTCAACAGCAGACTTAATCAAACTGATGAAAGAATCAGTGAGCTCAAAGATAGAACACACAAAATTATCCAATCAAAGGAGCAAAATGAAAAAGGAATAAGAAAACGTGAAACAGAAATATAACAAATATGGTACTCCCTCAAGCAAAATAAGCTAATGGAATTCATCAACATTAGACTACCTTATAAGAAATGCTAGAGGGAACTCTTCAATCTGAAAGAAAACAATGTTAAAGAGTAGAAAGAAAACACCAGAAGGCACATAACTCATTAGTGAAGTAAATACACAGGTAACTTCAGAATACTACAATGCTGTAAGGGTGGTGAATAAACCACTTATATTCTTAGTATAAAGTCTGAAGAATAAACCTAACAAGACCAACAAGACAATAACATACAACAATCAAATAAGAGTAAGGCAATATTAGAAGATTTAGGAACTTGGAATAACAGAATATCAAAAAGTAGGGGAGAATGACACCAAAGTGCAGAGTTGGCTTCAGTATTTTTTTTTCTTAGATACTAAAGTTAGGTTCTTATTAATCTAAAATATCTTGTTATAACTATAACATGTTTTTTGTAAGCCTCATGGTAACCATGACACAAAAACTTGTAAGAAGCATAGAAAAACAAACAGTGAGAAATCAAAATATAAAGCTAGAGAAAACCACTCAAGAACAAAGAAAAAAAGTAAGACAGGCAAAATGGGTCACAAAACATCCAGAAAAGAAAGTATCAAAATGGCAGTAATGAGTCCCTATATAATAATAATAACCCTAAATGTAAGTGGATTAAATACCCAAATCAAGACACAGAGTGGCTGCATGGATTGTAAAACAAGAACCAAGAATATGCTGCCTACAATAAATTCACTTAAACAAAAAAAGATACACACTGGCTGAAAGTGAAAGGATAGAAAAAGACATTTCATGCAAATCAAGACTAAAAAAGAGTAGTAATACCTATACTAATATCAGGTAAAATAGACTTCAAGCCAAGGAAAGTAACCCTAAATGTAAGTGGATTAAATACCCAAATCAAGACACAGAGTGGCTGCATGGATTGTAAAACAAGAACCAAGAATATGCTGCCTACAATAAATCCACTTAAACAAAAAAAGATACACACTGGCTGAAAGTGAAAGGATAGAAAAAGACATTTCATGCAAATCAAGACTAAAAAGAGTAGTAATACCTATACTAATATCAGGTAAAATAGACTTCAAGCCAAGGAAAGTAAAAATAGATAAGGGAGGTCATTATATAATGAAAAAATGATCAATTCAACAAGAGAATAAAACAATTCTAAATATATATGCACCCAACTCCAGAGCACCCAGTTAAATACAGCAATTACTATAGGACCTAATGGAATAGATAAACTCCAACACAATAATAGTTGGAGACTTTAATATGTCACTTTCAACAAAGGACAGATCATCTAGATGGAAAATTAATGAGAAACATCAGAGTTAATCTCTACTGTAGGCCAACTTGACCTAACAGACATATGTAACATTTCATCCAACAGCTGCAAAAGACACATTCTTCTCAGCAGCATATGGAACATTCTCTAGAATAGACCATATGTTAGGACAGAAAGCAAGTCTCAACAAACTTAAAAAAAATTCAAAATTGTATCAGCTACCTTATCCAACCACAATGAAATAAAACTAGAAATCAACAACAAATGGGACACTAGGAATCATACAAATATATGTAAATTAAACAATATGCTTCTATACAGTGAATAAGTCAAAGAAGAAATCAAGAAGGATATTAAAAATTTCCAGAGACAGGAGTTCCAGTCAAGATGGCAGAATAGACAGTCCCCAACATCACTCTCTCCCACAAATCAACCAATTTGCAACTATTAAAAAGCAATGACAGCCAAGCTGGGGCCACTAGAGCTCGGGGGAAGAGGAGGAGAGACCTATGGAGGTTATGAAGGCAGGAGAAGCGATGATGAGAGAAAGAAAGTATTGCTCCCACCATTTTGAGCACCAGCCACATTAAGGCTGGAGCTGGTGAGCATATGGAGCAGAAGCTGGCAAAAGCCACAGCTGTGCCCTTTGTATGAAGTTGCTTGGAGGAGGCAGGGGAGAAGAGAGTCTTGGTGGCCCTCAGGCCAGCAAGACTACTAACAGGGTTCCCATGGACTCACATAGGAGTGAGGGGCCACAACAACTGAAGAAAGGATCCACTCAGTGGCTGGCGAGTCATCACAAGGGACCAACACATGGCCTGCACCATGGGAAGTGTTTGGAATGCAGGAGGTGGGGGAGATGGGCCACCCAGGGAATATTGGGGCACAGCTAGGAGAGCAGATCTGACCCACAATCAGCACAGGCCCACTCTGTGTAGATTGGTCAGGAATATAGAACTGCAGGGGGAGCAGTTTTCTGAAAAGACTCAGGTCCAGACCAGAGTTTCTATACAACCCAGGTGTACCAGACCTCATGAGACCAGGAAGTACCTACAAAGTCAACCATTAAAACCTAAGCTGCACAAAAAATCCTTCCCCAGGGAATTTTCAGCAAGGCAACAATTTAGCTCAACCACGGGGCCCACGTGCTGGTCCCCACAGGAGCTTCCCCCATTTTAGAAGTAAGCAAAGGACAACAAAATAGTTCTAGTGCACAGTTTAAGTAGTGGAAACAGTGAATAATCCAACACAGAACTGAAAGAAAAAACAAAGTTTGATATTAACTAGTAAAGGTCTCACTTCATCAAAGAACACCTATAAAACCTAGAAGGATGGGAAGACCCCTGGTTTCCTATGAAGAAATAAGGGGAGTACCATGGGCCTCAACCATGACCCCCTCCCTCTTTCTCCTACCCTTTTTCTTTCCCCTTCATCTCTCCACCTCCCCACCAACTGCTCCACAACAAAAATCTTAGAATGTAAAAACAGATAGAGCCAGGAACTGAGCCCTCTTACTTCAACCAGGCACAATACCACTACCACGGGGCCTACCCAGGCTCCTGAAGTATGGAGCCAGGGACCAACACCTCCTCCCACAACCTGGCATGCTGCTGCTGCTTCCACGTGGCCTGCCCAGGGTCCTGAGACACGGAACCAGGGAAAACCCCTCCTCCCCCAACCAGGCAAGGAGCACACCAAAAACATCACTTCCATGTGGGTGGCCCACCACACCTACCACAATAGCCGTGACTAGAACAAAAGTGGCTGGATGCCACAACCACCATGGAGATGGCCTGCCAGCCACTTGAGTGCATTGACACAAGAAGAGTCACCAGCGGAGACCAAAGAAAAGAAAAGGATGTCTCTTTCCACAAAGCCCATTCCAGGGTGATAGAAGCTTCGTCTACTCCATGGTAATAGTGGAGGACCTGAACACAGCTCTCTCAGCACTGGACAGATCATCCAGGCAACAAATCAACAGAGTAACCATTACTCTTTCGGAGGGAGAGAAGAAATCTAGGGTTATCAGAGGTGGGTGGGAGGAGGTAGAGACGGATGGGGAGAGATTGGATAAGGGGCATAATGAATAAGTGCAATTTGTAATAATATATATGCTAATAATATTGATTTGATCAACATATATCAGTTAAACCCCAAAAACATGTATAATCAATCATGATTCAATAAAAATAAATGAAAATATAGGCTGGCCCCATGGCTCACTCAGGAGATTGCAGCACTAGTAGCGCCGAGGCCATGGGTTCGGATCCTATATAGAGATGGCCGGTGCGCTCACTGGCTGAGCATCGTGCAGACGACACCGTGCTGTGGGTTGTGATCTCCTTACTGGTCAAAAAAACAAAAACAAAAAAATAAATGAAAATAAATAAAAATAAATAAGTAAATAAAATCTCTGGAGACAAATGAAAATGAAAACACAACATATCAGAAACTATGGGATACAGCAAAAGCAGTTCTAAGAGAGAAGTTTATATCAATAAGTGCCTACATCAAAAAAAAGAAAGGCTCAAAATAAACAACCTAATGTTACACCTTAAGGAGCTGGAAAAACAAGAACAAACCAAACCCAAAGTCAGTAGAAGGAGAGAAATAACAAAGATCAGAGCAGAAATAGATAAATTTGAGAATAACCAAAAAAAAAAAAAAAGATCAATGAAACAAAGAGTTGGTTTTTCAAAAAGGTAAATAAAATTGATAAACCTTTAGCTAGACTAACAAAGAAAAAAAGAAGACTCAAATAAAAACAGAAATGAAAAAGAAGACATTACAACTGATACTGCAGAAATACAAAGAATCTTAAGTGACTGCTAAGAACAACAACATGTGAATAAACAGGAAAACCTAGAGAAATAGATAAATTGATGGACACATGCAACTTACCAAAGTTGAATCATGAAAAACTAGAAAACCTAAACAGACCAATAATAAGCAATGAGATTGAAGCAGTAAAAAAAAAATCTTCTGACAAAGAAAACTTCAGGACCAAATGGCTTAACTTCAGAATTCTACCACACATTTAAAGAAGAGCTAATACTAAGTCTTCTCAAACTCTTTGAAAAATCAAATAAAGGGAATACTTCCAGACTCATTCTATGAGGTCAGCATCACCCTCATACAAAAATCAGAAAAAGACACAACAAAAGTAGAAAACTACAGACCAATATCCCTAACAAACACAGACACAAAAATCCTCAACAAAATACCAGCAAACAGAATCTGGCAACATATTAAAAAGATTGGGTATATACCCAAAGGAAATGAAATCAATATATCAAAAAGACACCTGCACTCCCATGTTCACCACAGCACTGTTCACAATAGCCAAGAGAACTATTCAAAATGACCATCAACAGATGAATGGATTTTAAAAACTGTGGTATATATACACAATGGAATACTACTGAGCTATAAAAACAACAAAAAAATTATATCCTATTATTTGCAGAAATATGGATGGAACTGGGAACCATCATGTTGAGTGAAGTAAGTCAGACACAAAAAGAAAAATACTCCATGATATCACTCATATGTGGAATCTTAAAAAAATTTTTAAAAATGGTTGTCATAAACGTAGAGAGTAGAATAATGTTTACCAGAGGGTGGAAGCAGGAGGGAGGGTAGAAGGAAAAGCAGTGGTCTAATGGACACAAAGCTATGCTTTCTGCCCTGAGTCATCGTGCAGTATATGCACATACGCTATACCCCCAAAATATGTACAAGTAAATGTTAAAACATTTTCAACTAAAAAATGAACAAATGTCCACAAACTCATTAGTAATTAGAGATAAATAAATTAAAATAACACTTTACACTTTTTCCACTATTCACTTCTCCAACAAGCACCATTAGAAGATCAGATCATACCAAGTTTTGGCATATATATGAGGACATAAGAACTGCAGTTTTAGGGTTTGGATTGGTGCAGACATTCTGGAGAATAACCTGACAGTATATATTAAAATTAAATATATACACACCATTTGTCCCAGCAATTCAGAAATTGGGTGGATTCTCACAGAAGCCCATAGGGGACATTAGTTCACTGCATCAGTGTGGTGAAGAAGAGCTGGGGGTGGTCATGTATACATTATTGAGATAGAGAATGGACAATATTTTGTATATGAACCACATGTAGTACCATGTTGCACCTAGAAATAATGGTTTAAACGTACACACAGGAGCACAGATAGAACTTTCAACACAAATCATACTGAGTGAAAAAAAGTTTTTCAAAATGTAAATAATAATACCATTTACAGCAATTTAAAATGTGTAATAGAATGATCAACTCTCTTGGGAATTTCATGGGATGAAATGGGGATGTTACATATGAAATAACATCAATTATTACAAGATTGCTGTGAGGCACAGATGGACTTGAGAATGGAAATAAAAAAGAAATAAAAAGAGAATAAATAAATATGTTAAATTAAAAATGGAAAAACTGGAAAACAACCTGTGAAGACAATCGATAATGTGATGTAAATAAGGATGTATATTTAGCTTCAACCTAGAAACTTGAAGAAAAATCTATGTGAAGACTTCAGTTATGGCTCTGCCCAAACTAGAATTACTGTAAGGACATCCTTCCATTTACTGAAGTTTTTGCTTTCTCAACCTTTTGTTCTTTCCCCTGATATTCAAGACCTAAGAGATTTTGGCAGGTACTGTGGGCTGACTGGCACAACCCCTGTCCACAATGCTTTTTGTTTTACCTCCTTTGGCAAACAGTGGCCACATGACACAGTAACGTTCTAAGAGGGGTAGTCAAGTCTCCCAGGAAGTGTTGCTTTCACACATAAAAAGACAAGGTTCTTAATAAGACCTGGTGCTCTTGACCATTTGTCCATCCTTTTCCTTCCCTGCCTAGAACATGAACATGATGTCAGTCACACAGCACCCACTTTGAAACCAGGCGGGAAAAAGTCACACAGCAAGCAGGAAAGAACAGGAATGGTAGGAGAGAGAGCAGGATCAAGGTCTTTCTGATTTCCTTGAGCAGTTCCAATAGCGTTACCTGCTTAGTTCAAGACCTCTTATTTCTCCTATTTCAAATAATGATAACTTTAAACTAATAATGTTCCCTCTTCGTTACCAAGACTCAAACCCAGGATCAAGCCAATTGCTTCTGAACCAGTGTGTTAATCTCATGACTAGGTTCCCTTTCTCACTAATCTCCCTAATTAAATTCCTGAATCAGGCAGGATATGAAATTTTGGGTGTGAGATTAGTGTTTAGATTTAGATGTAAATGTAATGAATTAACATAGAAAAAATTTTAAAATATATCAAAGAGCCAACACTTGGATTCAACCAACAATAAACCATAGTTGTAAAGATATCTTAAGTTGTTGTCAACCAATTTTCCATCAGGCCACTCATCCTGAAATCCATAGTGATTCTGATATACATGAGACTGTACTTATTAGTAAATAAAGACTTTTATTAAGAAACTGCTTTTTTTGCTCCATTTTAGTATACTCCAATTATAGCCCTCCTGTGCTTCTGCATATAGCCACAGTACAAAGAGAAAAAGATGCAAGAATTAACATTTGAAAATTGATCAGAATAAGATCTTCTGTCTTCAGGGATGTGATAAAACCCCTCAGTCACCATCAACTGAAAACAGCTTCTTCGATGTTAAATCAGGTACCCAGCAGACAATAATCAATATTACTTTGGTGATGTTAATGTACAGGGAGAATTTCAATTGGACTTGTACTTGGAGAGGTCATTTCAAATGTAAGAATAATCTGTTGAGATTATATCATCAGCAAGAAAAATAGCATTTTTGGTAGCAAAGTGGTCAGTAGCCACAGCAGCCAACACCATATGCACAGCGACTGCAGGAGCCATATCCACAGACATATCTACATTTAGAGCTGTATTCACAGTTAGAGCCACAGCAGGAGCCACACACACAGCCAGAACCACAGCCACAGTTGGAGCCACAGCACCCACAGGAGTTTACATAGTAGTTGCCACCCGTAGTGTCAGGAGATGAGGTTTCAGTTGAGGTACAGGAGGATATTTCTGAAATGTGAGTGTCATTTGCTCTTCTAAGACCTGCATATACTTAGGAGCATGGATGGGTCATCCTCACATTGGCTTTGTTCTCTCATTTTACAACCACTTGCCTAAAATGAGCTCATTCTGTGCACAATCATTTGGTTAGGGATTCATAATCTACTCACTGCTTCCCTAGGAATTTTCTCAAACCTTAAAAGAAGGTAAAAATACATTTTCTGAAGACCCAAGCTAATACAACCATAATTTCATCTTCCATAATTGCACTTTATGACTGTGACATCACACATTGCCAAAATATGATTGACCTATAAACATGTGTTTGTTTATCATACTCATCTTTCAAGGTCTTGGAAATCAATCAAATTAAATGAATTCTACTTAATACTATTAATATTATCACCACCACCACTAGCAGCAGCACCTTCTTGGTCTTTTATTGCTTTCCTAAGACTTTGTCTTTTTCTTCCATAATTACTCTAACTTACTTTTGATGGATTTTGGACAATAAATTGAGTATTTCAACATGATACATCTACTACCTAAAAGTTTCTCTTTCTCTCTGAGACAAAATTTGCCTATCTCCTCCTTTTCCAGGCAGATCATGACCTTCTCTGCCTTCTTCGATGGAACAGTTATGAAAAGAGATTTATCATTTATTACTTAAGCAAAAAAGACAATTTTTTCCAACAGTTTTGATTTAGAATGAGAAAGATGCCTTGCACCAAAACTTCTTTGTTAAAGTCCAACTCTTAAATGCAAACCTGTGTGTGCATTTGCTCAGACTCCTCTCATATTTGTGCAGTATATCCATGTTTTCCACTAAAATGTAAAATCAATCAATAATTAATACTTTCTATGAATTTCCTTGAAGATGAAAACATTTTAGCATTATAGTCATTTGCAAAAACTTTCAGAAAATCATCAGAATAAAATAATTAACAGTCTGTGGATAACAAGACTTAAGATGGCCATAGTCGAAGATCTGATGAGAGTTCATTAGAATGCAATTGACAAGGAAATTAGGTTATGCCTGTGACATACACATTTTAGCATAATAACTAAAATCACAGCTAATACTATATATATATATATATACACAATGTATTATACCAGAACATATCAGATTTCCAGAAATTTCATACACTATCTGGAACACCTATTAATAACATATCCATCCAAACATAACTTTAAAAAGGGTAAACGTCATTTTACGTTTAACAATCCTTCCCATGCAAATTTAACATAACAAAAAAGTCTAATCAGTTTAATATCTCTCTATTTATAAGGTGAGAGACAAAATCTTTGACACTTTCCAGGGAACCATCTGGAAAACCCTAAAATTAGTCCAAGGTCAAAAAACTTCATTTAGAATTCAAATTTTTGAAATTTTCAAAGTCAAAAAATGTAGAATACTCAAGATCACAGGTTATCTATTTAATGTTAAAATATTAAAAGAGCAAAAACTTAGCTCTTTTAATATTGCAAAGATTCAGTTTTCTTAAGTAGTCAAGGACCTAGCAAAGGACAACATAAAACACAGAAGTTATCTTGTTGACACACAAAATCTGTTTCTTAGACTGATTATTTAAAAGACAAATAAAAACTTTTACATTCTCAGACTGATACTCCAAGAAGACTCAGTTTACTAGTGTTCCCTTTTCTCCACATCCTTGCCAATGCTTGTTATCTTTTGTTGTTATTTTATTGTTGCAATCCTAACAGGTGTGAGGTGCTATCTCATTATGGATTTAATTTGCATTTCCTTAATTAGAAAAGTTTAGCATCTTTTTATACATGCATGGGTCACTGGTATGTCTTCTTTTGAGAAATGTATATTCAGGTCTCTTGCCCATATTTAAATTGTTTTTTTTTTTATTGCTGTTTGGTTTTTTTAGGTGGTTTCTTTATTTGTTTCTCTTGTTATTGGGGTGTATGAGTTCCTTACTTTTTTGTTATTAACACCTTATCACATGTATGGTTTGAAAATATAGTTTCTATTGTATCAGTTGTCTCTTCACTCTGTTGACTATGTCCTTTGCTGTGCAGAAGCTTTCTAGTTTGATGTAATTCCATTTATCTGTTTTTTTTCTATTGTCTGTGCATTTGGGGTCATATTCTAAAAATTATTGCCAAAAACACTGCCATGGAGCTGTTCCCCTAGTAATTATTCTAGTAGTTTTAATGTTTCAGGTCTTACATTTAAGTCTTTGTGCCATTTTGAGTTGATTTTTTTATATGATGTGAAAAGAGGGTCTAATTTCATTCTTCTGCATGTGTGTATCCAGTTTTCCTCCTTTTTATTATAGAGACTAATTTTCCTGTGTTCTTGTCATCTCTGCCCAAAATGAATTGATCATAACAGTAAGAATTTATTTCTGAGCTCTCTATTTTGTTGCATTTTTCTGTGTCTGCTTTTATAAAAGTGCTATGCTGTTCTAATTACTATAGCTTTGTAGTAGTTTTGAAATCAAGTAGTGTGATACTTTGTTCTTTTTGCTCGAGATACGTTTTCATGCTTGAGGTCTTCTGTGGTTCCATATAAATCTTAGGACTGTTTTTACTACTTATGTGAAAAATGTCATTGGAATTTTGACAGGTGTTTCACTAAATCTGTAGATTGCTTTGGGTGCTATGGACATTTTAACAATATTAACTCCCCTAATCCATGAACACTAAATATTTTTCCATTTATTTGTGTCTTCTATTTCATCAATGTTTTATAGTTTTCAATGTATAGATATTTCACCTTCTTCATTAGAATTATTTCCAAGTATTTATTTTTTGTAGCTGTTGTGAATGAAATTTTCTTGGTTTTGGGGAGGGAGATAGTTTGATGATAGTGTATATAAATGCTACTATTTTTGCATATTGATTTTGTGCTCTACAACTTTACAGAATTCATTTAGAGTTTTCTATACGTGAGATTTTGTCATCTGAAAACAGAGACCATTTAACTTCTTCCTTTCCAATTTGGATGTATTTCATTTCTTTCTCTTGCTTAATCACTATGGGTAAGACTTACAGTACTATGTTAAATAGAAGTAGTGAGAGTGGGCATTCTTGTCTTCTTGCTGGTGTTCCAGGAAAAGCTTACAATTTCTCACCATTAAGTATGATGTTAGCAATGGGTTTGTCATACATGGCATTTATTTTGGTGACGTACGCTCTTTCTGTAATTTGTTGAGAGTTTTGTGAAGAATGTTAAATTTTGTCAAATGCCTTTTCTTTTCTGCATCTATTGAGATTATCATATGGTTTTTGTACTGTTTCAGTATATTGATTCATCCTTGAATCCCAGGAATAAACCTATGGGCAGGCCTGCCCTATGGCCATGGCCACTGCCTAAGAAGTAGCTAGCTAGGCCCCCTCTGCCACCTTGATTACCAGCTTCACCCACTGCCTGAGAAGCAGCTGGCAGGGTGCCCCCTCTGTAACATGATATAACAGTTTTGTGTACTGCCAGAGAAGTGGCTGTCTTAGTGCCCTCTCTGTATCCTGCCTAGTGGCCTCACACTCAACCCAATCAAAGCCCCAAGACACATTTGTAGGTGAAAGTCCTTCCTCATGCAAGCCCCCTACAAGATCCAAAAGGTGATGGTTCCACCAGATACATAGACATCAATGCAGGGAAACAAGGGGAAAAAACAAAGAAACATGAAAGACCACTAAAGAAATACAGTAATATTCAAATAATAGATCCCAAAGATTCAGAAATTCATGACCTTCTGGAAAAGGAATTCAAATTAATGATGTTAAGGAAACTCACAGAGATGCAAGAGAATATAGATAAACAATTCAGTGAAATCAGTAAAATAATTCATGATCTAAATGATAAATTAACAAAGAGATAGATATACAAAAAATCAAACTGAAATTTTGGAATTGAAGAATATATTGAATGAAATAAGAAAACATATACAAGAGTCTCAAAAAACAGACTATATCATGTGGAGAAAGAATTTCTGATCTTGAAGACAAGTGATTTAAAATAACTTGGGAAGACAAAAAAAGAAAGTAAAAAATTTTAAAACAACAAAGCCTACAAGGTTTATGGGATGCTATCAAGAAAATAAATATTTGAATTATGAGCATTCTAGGGGAGAACAAAATAAAAAAGATACTGAAAATATATTTATGAAATAATTGCTGACAACCTCCCTAGTCTTGGGAAAGATATGAATATCCAAATCCAGGAAGTTAAAAAGTCCCCAAATAGATTGAACCCAAAAAGGCCCTCTCTAAGACACATTGTAGCAAAACTGTCAAAAGTTGAAAACAAAGAGAGAATTCTAAAAACACTAAGAGAATAGCATCAAGTCTCTTATGAGGGAATTCCCATTAGACTAACAAGAGGCAGAACTTCTTAGCAGAAACCCTACAGCCTAGGAGAGAATGGGAGGAAATATTAAAAGTACTAAAAGGAAAAAACAGCCACTCAAAAATACTATGCCAATGAAGCTATCTTTCAAGAATGAAGGAGAAATAGTCTTTCTCAGACAAACAAAAATTGATGGAATTCATCACCACCAGTCTAGCCATACAAGAAATGCTTGGAAGAGTCCTTTACCTAGAAGAGAAAGAACAGTAACAATCATCATGAAAATACTCCAAAATACAAAACTTACTGGTAGAATAGATGCACAAATTAGAAATAGAAAAGAATCAAATCTCATCTGTACAGAAAACCACTAAACCACAAAGAAAAACAATAGGGGAGAAAGAAACATAGGACACACAAAACAATCAGAAAAAAACCAACACAATGACAAGACCTCACATATTAGTAATGACTTTGAGTGTAAACAGATTAAATGTCCCAATTAAAATGCATAGACTGGCTGAATGTATTTTTAAAATGACCCTTCCATATGTGGCCTACAAGAAATACACCTTACCTACAAAGACATACATAAACTGATAGTGAAGGGATGGGAAAGATGTTCCACCCAAATGAAAAACAAAAGCAAGGATGAGTATCTATACCAATATCAGATAAAGCAGACTGTCAATCAAAACTTGTACTAAGAGATGAGGAACGGGATTACATAATGATAAAGTGATCAATACAGCAAGGGGATATAACAATTATAAATATTTATGCACCCAACACTGGAGCAACCAGATATATAAAACAAATATTAACAGGTCTAAAGAATGAGATAGATGTCAATACCATAATTGCTGGGAAATTTAACACCCCACTGTCTGAATTGGACAGATTATGGAGACAAGATATCAACAAAGAAACATCATATTTAAATTACTCCACAGGTCTAAAGAATGAGATAGATGTCAATACCATAAATGCTGGGAAATTTAACACCCCACTGACTGAATTGGACAGATTATGGAGACAAGATATCAACAAAGAAACATCATATTTAAATTACTCCATAAACCAGATGGAGTTAACAGACATTTACAGAACACAACAGCTGCAGAATACACATTTTTCTTTTCATCACATGGAACAATCTCCTGGATTGGCCATGTTCTGGGCCACAAAATTAGTCTCAACAAGTTCAAAAAGACTGAAATCGCAGCAAGTATCTAACCTGAAATAATGGAATAAAATTAGAAATCAATAACAAGAAGAGCTTTCAAAACCTTACAAATGCATGGAAATTAAACAACATGCTCCTAAATGACCACTGGGTCAAAGAACAGATTAAAAAGATGATCAAAAAAAAAATTCTTGAAACAACTGAGGACAGAAACAAAACCTACTAATGCCTATGGGCTATAGCCAAGGCAGTATCAAGAGGAAAATTTATAGTAATAAATGCTTACATCAAAAAAAATAGAAAGATTTTAAATAAATGACCTAATGGTGTACCTCAAGGAACAAGAAAAGTGAGAACAAACCAAACCCAAAATAAGCATCATAAAAGAAATAATAAAAATCCAAGTAGAAATATATGAAATTTAGATTAAAACTTCAATTAAAAAGTACAATCAAGTGAAAAGTTTTGTGTTTTTTGAAGATGAAATAATTTACAAAACATTAGCCAGACTAAGAAAAAATAAGATGTAGATACAGATATAAATGTAATGAATTAAAACAGTAGAAATTTTAAAGTATGTGAAGGAACCAATACGTGTATTCAACCAATAAATGTATATAGTCTTAAGATATCTTAAGATTTGTTCAACTGGTTTTCCAGCAGGCCACTAACCCTGAAATCAATGGTGATTCTGATAAAAAATGAGATTAGACTTCTTAGTGAATAAAGCCTTTTATTCAGAAACTGCATTTTTTGATCCATTTTAATATACTACAATTATACAGTCCTCCTGTGCTTCTACAGATAGCCACAGTACAAAGACAGAAAAAAAGATGTAAGAATTAACATTTGAAAATTGATCAGAATAAGATCTGTCTTCAGCGGTATGATGGAACTCCTCAGTCACCATCAACTAAAAACAGCTTCTTTGATGTAAAATCGGGTACCCAGCAGACAAAAATCAATCCTTACTTTGGTGTGAAGTTAAAGGATAGGGAGGATTTCAACTGGAATTGTACTTGGAGTGGTCGTTTCAAAGTCAAGGAGGATCTATTGTGATGATTATCAGCAAGAGGAATAGGATTTTCTGTAGCAAAGTGGTCGGTAGCTACAGGATCCAGAGCCATATCCACAGCCATAGCGGGAGCCATATCCACAGCCTTGTCCATATTTAGATCCGTATCCATAGTTGGAGCCACAGCCAGAGCCATATCCACAGCCAGAGCCACCGCCACCGCAAGAGCCATATCCACAGCCATAACGGGAGCCATATCCACATTTAGAGCCATATCCACAGCCAGAGCCACAGCCAGATCTATTTCCATAGCCAGAGCTGCAGCCAGAGCCATAGCCGCAGCCAGAGCCATAGCCACAGCCAGAGCCATAGCCACAGCCAGAGCCGTATCCACAGCCAGAGCTGCAGCCAGATCCAGAGCCACAACCAGAGCCGTATCCACAACCCCCACAGGAGTTTCCATAGTAGTTGCCACCCATGGTGTCAGGAGGTAAGGTTTCAGTTTAGGAATAGGAGGATATTACTGAAGTGTGAGTGTCATCTACTCTTCCAGGATCTTTATATACTTACAGGCATAAACAGGTCATCCCTCACTTTGGCTTTGTTCTCTCGTTTTATAACCACTTGCCTAAAATGAGCTCATTCTGTGTACAGTCATTTTGTTGGAGATTCATAATTTACTTACTGCTTCCCTAGGAATTTTCTCAAACCTTAAAAGAAAATAAAAATACATTTTCTAAAGACCCAAGCTTAGACAACCATAATTTTATCTTTCATAATTGCATTTTATGACCGTGACATACACATCACCAAAATATATTTGACCTGTGAAGATGTGTTTGTTTAGCACATTCATCTTTCAAGGTCTTAGAAATCATCTCTTAAATGAGTAGTTCTACTCAAAACTATTAATATTGTCACCAGTAGCAGCAGAAGCAGCATATTAGTTTCTTTTTTTCCTTTAATACTTTGTCTTTTTCCATCATAATTATTTTAAATTACTTTTGATGGAGTTTGGACAATAATTGAGTATT
Organism: Galeopterus variegatus; assembly: GCF_000696425.1. Classification (NCBI taxonomy): domain Eukaryota; kingdom Metazoa; phylum Chordata; class Mammalia; order Dermoptera; family Cynocephalidae; genus Galeopterus; species Galeopterus variegatus. The sequence continues at coordinate 28,174 of NW_007733524.1, forward strand.
TCAACATGTTACATCCACTCCCTGAAACATTCTTCTTCTCTGTGAAAGAAAGCTTGCCTATCTCCTCCTTTTCCAGGCTGATCAGGACCTTCTCCTTCTTCTTTGGGGCAAAAATATTTGTTAAACTCCTGAAAGTCAGTTACATAAGGAGATTTGTCATTTCTTATTTATACGAAAAAGACAAACTTTTTCAAAATTACATCCACTCCCTGAAACATTCTTCTTCTCTCTGAAAGAAAGCTTGCCTATCTCCTCCTTTTCCAGGCTGATCAGGACCTTCTCCTTCTTCTTTGGGGCAAAAATATTTGTTAAACTCCTGAAGGTCAGTTACATAAGGAGATTTGTCATTTCTTATTTATACGAAAAAGACAAACTTTTTCAAAAGTTTCCATTTAGCCTGAGGAAGATTCCCTGAATCAACAATTTCTTTGTTTTAGTCCAAGCATGACATTAAAGTTGCAAGTTATCAAAATTTATCTTAAAATGTTATAAGCATATATAATTTGTAAAGCATAATTATTGTTTAAAAGTTCATTTATAAACTTTTATCTCACTCATGTCTTATTTAATTCATTTGTTTTTTAAATTAATTTATTTTTGATTATACATATTTATGGAGTACAAAGTTGACTATCAGTATTTGTGATTTTTTTTTATTAATTATGCCTATTCATGGGATACAAAGCTGACCACCAGCACCTATGCCCAAGATGTGATAATCGGATCCATACTATCAGCATGCCCATTACCACAAATTGTGATTATTCCCCATTTCCCCCACCCAATTATTCCCCATCCTCCCTTTCTCTCCTCCCTCCCACAACCCTAGGTATGTTCTCTCCCTCTGCAACTCCAACCCACGACTGTGGTCTTTCCTTCCTTCTTCCTCTCTTAGCTCCCACTTATGAGTGAGGACATGTGGCATTTTTCCCTCTGTACCTGACTCATTTCACTTAAAATAATTTTCTGCAAACTCATTCATGTTGCTGCAAATGGCAAAATTTCATTCATTTTATGGCTGAGTAGTATTCCATTGTGTATATATACCATATTTTCTTTATGCAGTCACCTAACGATGTATAGTTAGTTTGGTTCCATATCTTGGCTATCATAAATAGAGCTGTGATGAACATGGGAGTGTAGGTATCCCTTCAAAATGATGATTTCCATTCCTTTGAATATATACTCAGTAGTGGGATTGTACAGCAGGCTGAACTAAGGAGGTCAGATTCATTTTGTTACATATGCAATAACTCGTGACTTTAGAAAAAAATCATTATTCAAAATGATATTATTTTAAGTATTATATATAAATTCACAAGTATACAAGTGATGTATTTTAGGTCCATGGATTAGGTAGCTCTTTAAGGACATTAAATGGCTACTGGAAAATTATTTTCCATAACAGTAAAGTGTGAAAAATAACACAGATTGAATTAAGAGACTAAAATTATACATAGACATAAAGAATTGATATAGCTTTTCATAACTCAGAGCAATATCTTCACCCTCTTCTCACTCCTAGGTGGTTATTGTAGTGCAGAAAACTAATCAGTCAAGGACGGAGCTTCAGAGTGTTGGTGTGATGGAAAGAAGGAAAGAGCAACAGACAAACCGGCACTTTGGTAATTGGCCACAGTCTTGCTACAAGCCCATGGTACCTTCCTCCACCCAGAATGAAGATGTCCCGGCAACTGAAAAAGTGATAGGCCTCCTGCTATCTGAGTTCTCTGCAGTGAACTCAGTCTCCTTGCATCACAAGAACGTCAGAAAGATCCTCTGATCCTTCCAGCTTTAGATTCTTTTCATTGACTAAATGTAGGAGACAGGCAAAAGCCAGAGGAATACAGAGGTTCTGAGCCATGAAGGAGAGCAACATAAGAAGGGTTTCAGATGACAGAGAAGTTCCCATGGAAGAAGCATAATCCAAAAGAGAGAATCGAGAGGCCTCACAGAGAGCCAGGAAGAAGAGACTTCCAGCCCAGGGGGTGAGGGAATAATCCACACTCAGAGCAAAGTGCCAGGAAGAAAACCATCCATCCCAGAATACCTTTTAAAAGAAGATTGGGACTCTAGCCCAGCATCAGACAGTGTATCCATAACTTAAGTATCAAATCTGTCCTTAACAGCTTCAACAGATGTTTGTCTGGAGCAATAGTCAGTAGCCTGACTCACCAATGGATCCTGGATCAATCAGTCAGGAGTGAAGACAAAAGTTTTGTAGGTTTTCCCTGAGTGTCCTGGCTGAGAGGCAAGGGGATACCATGATGAATTTGATCCTATCTGAGTTTCAGCATCAAAACTGTTAAAGAAAAGATTATTCAATAATACCTGTTGAAACACAATAAGGAAGACTTTATTCAGAACCTTCATGATAGGTATAGGGACCACTGCAATGGAGTAGAGTACAGAGATTGGGTTCAACTATGAATACAGTGTACACGAGTGGGAATTTTTAGCCAAGGCCCAGGGTGGAAATCAGTGGACAAAAAATTACAATGAGGAAACATTTAAGGTAAGGGGAATCCTGGCTAAACTGACCTAACAGGATTCTTGCTAAAGTCAAGCCAAGATGAACAGATATCACCTGGAGATGGTGAACGATGAGAAACCAAATCATATATCAAGGATGATCTGATATTGAGAGTGGATGGTCCTTGCTAAACTGACTTTATAGTGCTCTTTGTCAAACCTGGATTTTAAAAGGAGTACACAAATAGACCTACAAAAATGTTCAGAAGGCTGACTAAAGTTTGGCAAAGTAAAGTGTCTTTGTCAGGTTTAAAGTACATGTGATGCACACACACCCACATGCATATATATACATATACACATATACATATACATACATACATATATATATCAATTAATGTTCTTTATAAAAAATTTTCAAAAGTGATCGAACTCCCTCAGAAAATGAACTAACATATAATCAACCACACCCTATCTTGCATGAAGCATTTTAAACAATGTTTTTGTAAAAATGCAGAATCAAGCCACACATCACAGGGCTTGGCTACATTTTATATTTTGAAGCTCAGTGACCAGGAATATTTATTGAAATCACTGATACCTAACTGGAGAACATACCTATGTATTTAATAGGGAGAAAGTGAGTTTCTGCATTCCCAGATAGTCACAGGATTACTATGTAGAAGTAAAGTCAGTCTTTGTTTGGAAAATGTGACTGTATTGTTCATGTTTTCAGTAGAGATGCATAATGTGTCAATATGAAGGGGCCCCACCTGATTTATGAGAGCACACTCTAAAAATTCTATAGCAAACATACTGAAAGAAATGTACATTTCTCCTTTTTACCTTGTGTCTATTTTTTACTTTTTTTTTAATGACAAGTAAAAATTATTATAAACATTTATGATGTAAAACATGATGTTCTGGTGTACATTTCATTGTGGAATGACTAAATCAAGCTATTTCACATATGCATTACCACACTACTTTTTGGTAGTGAGAATAGAGAATTTAAAATATGCTCTCAGCAATAGTCAAGTACATAATACATGGCTATTAACTATAGTCTCAATGATGTACAATAGATCTCTTGAACTTATTTTTCCTGGTTAACTGAAATTTGGTGTTCTTTGACCAACATTTCCCCAATTCCTCCACTCCCCAGCCTCTGGTAAACACCATTTGACTTTCTATCTCTAAGAGTCTGACTTTTTTAGATGCCACATATAAGTGAGATTATACTATGTTTGTCTTTCTGTGCCTGGCTGATTTCACATAAAATAATGTTCTTCAGATTCATCCACATTGTCACAAATGACAGTGTTTCTTTCTTTTTTAAGGTCACATGGTATTCCTTTGTGTATATGTACCACATTTTCTGTATACATTTATCCACTGATGGACACATGTTGATTCCATATCTTGCCTATTTTGAATAGTGCTGCAATAAACATAAAAGTACAGATACATATAACTTGGACATACTAATTTCATATTCTTTACATACATATTGAGAAATAGAATTACTGAATCATATGATAGTTCTGTTTTTAACTATATGAGGAATCTCGATAGTGTTTCCCTGAAGGTCGTATCAATTCCCATTCCCACCAACAGTGTACTAGAGTTCCCTTTTCACCATGTCCTCACCAGCACTTGTTATCTTTTGTTATTTTCTTAATATAGCCATCCTAACAGGTGTGAGATACTATCTCATTGTGGTTTCAATTTGCATTTCCCTAATTAGGAATGTTGAGCATATTTTTATATATCCATTAGCCATTAGTATGTCTTCTTTTCAGAAATGTCTATTCAGATCCTTTGCCGATTATTTAACTGAATTTGGGCTTTGGTTTATTTTGGTGTGGTATTTTTATTGTTGTTTTGGTTTGGCTTGGTTTTAGCTATTGAGCTGTATGAATTCCTTATGTATTTTGGTTATTAAACCCTTGTCATATGTATGGTGTGCAAATATGTTCTCCATTTCGTGGGTTGTCTCTTTACTCTGTTGATTGTACCCTTGCTCTGCAGAAGCTTTTTAGTTTGATGTAATCCCATTTGTCTGTTTTGCTTTGGGGGTCACATCCTAAAAATCATTGCTCAAATACTGTACTGGAGCTTTTAGCTCCAGTTCTAACAGTTTTACAGTTTCAGGTTTTATGTATAAGTCATTGAACAATTTTGAGTTGATTTTTGTATATAATGTGAAATGTGAGTCTAATTTCCTTCTTCTGCATTGGATATACAGTTTTCCCAGCACCTTCTGTTGTTGAGATGATCCTTTCCTTGTGTTCTCAGCATCTTTGTCAAAATTCAATTGACCTCGAAAGTATAAATTTGTTTCTGAACTCTATTCTGTTCCATCTGTCTATGTGTCTGTTTTTATGCCAGTGCCATGCTGTTCTGGTTACTATAGCTTTGTAGTAGTTTTGAAATCATGTAGTATGATGCCTCTGGCTTTGTTCTCTTTAGTCTAGACAGCTTTTTCTGTTGAAGGTCTTCTATGGTTCTGTATAAATTTTAGAGCTGTTTTTACTAATTACATGAAAAATGTCACTTCAATTTTGATAGGGATTTTACCGAATCTGTAGATTTCTTTGGGTACTATGGACATTTTAACCATGTTAAATCTTCCAATCTGTGAACACTGCATATCTTTACATTTATTTGTGTCTTCAATTTCATCAATGCTTTATGGTTTTCATAGTACAGATATTTCACCTCCTTCATTAAATTTATTCCTAAGTGTTTAATTTATTTTTGTGGCTATTTTGAATAGGATTGTTTTCTTGATATTTTTCAAGATAGCTAGTTGTTGGTGCATAGAAATGCTACTGATTTTCGCATACTGATTTTGTGGCATGCAACTTTACTGAATTCATTTAGACTTTTCTATATGTAAGGTTATGTTGCCTGCAAACAGACAATTTAACTTTTTCCTTGCCAATTTGGATCTTTAACTTCTTTCTCTTGATTAACACTCTTGGTAGGACTTACAATACTATGTTAAATATCAACACTGAGAGTAGGTACTCTTGTCCTGTTGCTGATCATACAGGAAAAGCTTTCAAATTTTATCATCAATTATAATGTTAACTATGGGCTTGTCATATATGGCCTTTATTATGTTGAAGTACAGTCCTTCTGTGTCTAATTTGTTGAGAATTTTTGTTTTTAATTTTGTTTTTAAATTTGTTTTTGAATTTTGTCAAATGCCTTTTATACATCTATTGAGATGATCATATGGCTTTTGTTTTCTATTCTATTCTAGTGGTATATTGCATTTATTGATTTCAATACATTGAGTCATCCTTGAATCCCAGGAATAAACTTTACTTGATTGTGGTGAATGATCCTTTTAATGTGCTGTTGGATTTAGTTTGCTAGTATCTTAGTAAGGTTATTTGCATTTACTCATGACTCATCAAGGATATTTCACCATAAGAAAATTTTCTTTTCTTATAGTGCCCTTGTCTGGCTTTGGTATCAGGATAATGCTGTCCTTGTACAATGAGTCTGAAAGCATTCCCAAATCATCAATTTCTTGAAATAGTTTCAGATTGTTAAGTATTAGTTCTTTAAATGTTTTGTACAATTCAACAGTGAACCCATCAGGTTCTGGGCTTTCCTTTGATGGGAGACATTTTGTTACTGATCCAATCAACTTAGTTCTTATTGGTTTCTTCACATTTTCTATTTCTTCATGGTTCAGTTTGGGTAGGCTGTATGGTCATATGAATGTAGGAATTTATCCATTTCTACTAGGTTATCCAATTTGTTGTTATATAATTTAACATAGTTGCCTCTTATGATCCTTTACATTTCTGTGGAATCAATTATAATGTCTCCTCTTTCATTTCTGTGTTTATTTATTGGAGTCTTCTTTTTTGTCTTAGTTACTCCAACTAACATTTGTCAATTTTGCTGATCTTTTCAAAAAAGACCAACTCAGTTTCATTGATCTTTTCTATTGTTTTCTAGTGTATGTCACTTAATTATGCTTTGATCTCAATTATTTTCTTCCTTCTGCTAACTATGGGCATAGATTGCTCTTCTTTTTCTAGTTCATTGAAAGGTCACATCAGGTTGTTTATTTGAAATCTTTCACTTTTTTGGCATAGGTGTTTATTGTTGTAAACTTTCCTCTTAAAACTCTTTTTGCTAAATTTTATAAGTATTGGTATGTTGTGCTTCCATTTCTGCTTATTTTTTCTGGAATAATTGGGTTTATTTATTTATTTATTATTTATTTGTTTGTTTGTTTGTCTGTTTGTTTGTTTATTCATTTATTTATTTATTTATTTTACATTCTAAGATGTTGCAGAGCAGTTGGAGGCCAGGGGAGAGGAGTAGTGGGATGGGGACATGATGGGAGGAAGAAGACGTGGGAGGCATGGTCGAGGCCCATGGCTACATTCTAAGATGTTGCAGAGCAGTTGGAGGCCAGGGGAGAGGGGTAGTGGGATGGGGACATGATGGGAGGAAGAAGACGTGGGAGGCATGGTCGAGGCCCATGGCACCCACTTCATTCTGGCAGGGGAGCACAGGGGGCTTCCAGCAGTGGCTCAGTTGTGACTTGGCTGGATGTGGACTTCAGTGGGGCATACTGAAGTCCTCAGCAACCCCCCAACCTGGGAGCCCAGGGAGCTTCTTACAGCAGCAAGGTGGTCATCGCTGGGCTGGATGTGGACATTGGGTGGGTGCCTGAGGCCCTTGGCCCTCCAACCACCCAGGCTTGGGGGCCTGCAGCAATTCCAGCAGTGGCTCAGTGGTCATCATGGGCTTGATGTGGATGTCACAGGGCATGGCTGAGTTCCTCAGCCTCCTACCACCCCAGCTTGGGAGCACAGGGCACTTCTGCAGCAGCCTGGTTGTCATCGCTGGGCTGTATGCTAATGTCATGGGGAGTGGCTAAGGCCCTTGGCCCCCCACCACCTCACTTTGGGGTTCTGGGGTGATACCAGTGGCAGCTTGGTGGTTGTCACTGGGTTTAACGTAGATGTCGGGGGATTGCGCCTGAGGCCCTCAGCCCCCCACTGCTCCAGCTCTGGGGCCTGGAGTGATTCTGTAGGCAGCTTGGTGATCATCACTGGGCTTGATGCAGACATCATGGGGGCATGGCCAAAGCCCTTGGCATCCCCCCACCCTGGCTCGGGAGCCCCAGGCACTTCCGGTGGCAGCCTGGTGGTCATCGCTGGGCTAGATGCAGATGTCAAGGGAGAGTGGCTGAGGCCCTCAAAACTTCCCAACCCTGGCTTGGGAACCCAAGGGGCTTCCAGTTCTTCTAGGTTTTTTAGGTCTTCTTTGGTGGTGTTAGACCTTTACTGGTTAATATCAGAACTTTGTGTCTGATTTATGGGTTTTCTGTTTTCCCTTTCAGTTCTGTGATGGATCATTTGCTATTCCTACCACTTAAACTCTGCTCTGGAACTAATTTGTTGTCTTTTGGTTACTTCTAAAATAAGAGAATTTCCTGTGGGAACCAGCATTTGAGCTCTGTGGTTGAACTAAATTGCTGCTTTGCTACCGATTCTCTGGGGAAGGTTTTTCATGCAGCTTGGGTTTGTTTGCTTTCTTGTTTTACTTTTTAATTTATTTGTGTTACATTCTAAGATGTTGCAGAGCAGTTGGGGAAGGGGGAGCGGGAGGAGGGAAGGAAATAGAGTGGGAAAAAGAGGAAGGAGGGGGACATGGTCAAGACCTGTGGCGCCCCCCTCATTCCTGCAAGGGAGACCAGAGGGCTTCCAGCAGTGGCTTTGTCACTGCTGGGTTGGATATAGATGTCAGAGGAGGTGTGGCTGGAGTCCTCAGCCCCCCACTACCCTGGATTGGGAGCCCAGGGTATTTCTAGTGGTGGCTCAGTAGTCATTGCTGGGCTGAATGTGGATGTTGGGGGGTCACAGCTGATGCCCGAGGCCCCCCAACCACCCTAGCTCAGGAACCTGGAGTGCTTCCTGCGGCAGCTCAGTGGTCATCACTGGGCTGGCTGCAGATTTCAGGGGGCCCTGGCTGAGGACCTCAGCTCCCAACCACCCTGGCTCAGGAGCCCAGGGCTTTTCCTGTGGAGGTTCAATGGTCATCACCGTGCTGGTTGCAGATGCTGGGGGTGGGGGGGTATGGCCAAGGCCCTCAACCCTCTATTGCCCTGGCTCAGGAGCCTGGGGCATTTCCTGTGGTGGCTCAGTGGTTGTCTGTGGGCTGGGTGGGGTCATCTGGGGGGTGTGGCTGAGGCCTTGTCTGTCTCCCCTCCCTGGCCAATCCTTCTAGTTTTTATAGGTGTTCTTTGGCAGTGTTAGACCTTTACTAGTTTATATAACTTTGTGTCTGATCTGTGGGTATTTTGTTTTGTCCTTCAGTTCTGTGGTGGATTATTTGCTGTTCCTAACCCTTGAACTCTGAACTGGAACTAAATAGTTATCCTTTGCTTACTTCTAAAATGGGGGAACATCCTGTAAGGACCAGCACTTCAGCCCTGTGGCTGGACTAAATTGCTGCTTTGCTTCTGATTCTCTGGAAAAGGCTTTTTGTGCAGCTTGGGTTTTAATTGTAGGCCTCGTATGTCCTTCTGGGTCTTATCAGATCTGATACACCTGGGTTGTATGGAAACTCTGGTCTGGGCCTGAGACTTTTCAGCAAACTGCAACCCCTGCAGTTCTATATTCCTGACCAGTCTCCACTGAGTGGTCCTGTGCTGATTGGAGGGCAGATCAGCTGTCCATGCTGTGCCCCAATATTCCCCCAGAGGGCCCATATCACTCTCCCCTGCACTCCAAACACTTCTCATAGGGCAGGCCAAGTGCCAGTCCCTTGCAATGACTCACCAGCCTTTGAGTGGCTCCTTTTTTCAGTTGTCTATGGCCCTCATTCCTATGTGGGTCCACAGGAACCGTGTTAGTGGTCTTGCTGGGCTGGGGGCCACCAAGGCCCTCTTCTCCCCTGAAGCCTCAAAGCAACTTAATACGAAGATCACAGCTATGGCTTTGCCAGCTCTTTCTCCATGTGCTCACCAGGGCCAGCCTTAAAGTGCTTGGGGCTCAAACAGTCAGAGTGGTCCTTTCTTTTTCTTGTCGTGGCTTCTCCTGCTTTCATGAACTCCATATCTTCTCAACAACAAACTGGTTCTTTGAAATAAACACAGGTGATATCCAATCCTTACATAAATGTGGAGATGATAAAATGGGCATCCTTTGCAGTGAAGTATTAATCTTGAAATATTATTTCAGAAGCATGTTTAGGATGATGTTCTAGCAGCAAAAGGAATATCATCTCCTGTAGCAAAATGGTTGTTAGGCACAGCAGCAACAGTCATAGGCCAACCCATATCCACAGCCATATCTGGAACCATAGCCACAGCCATAACTAGGACCATAGTCACAACCATAACCACAGCCAGAGCCAGAGCCATATCCATAGCCCCCATAAGAGTTCCCATAGAAATTGCAACACATGGTGCCAAAAGATGAGGTTTCAGTTGAGATAATGCTTCTGAAATATGAATGTTACCTGCTACCCTTGAATCTTTATAAATTGACGAGAAAGGCCAGAGAATACCATCTATTTGTGATTCATGCAAAAAATATATTTATTTAATACTTAATATGTATAAATCACCTTACTCAGTTGATAAGAAGACCTCCTCCTTTTTTACAACTATAGCACGTGAACACGTGTTTATAAGTGAACACGTGTTTATAGATTCCCCAGCTTTACTGGGAAACCAGGTTTGTTTTTTGTTATTCTGGCATAGTCTTGAGCCAATCACAAATCTATAAGAAAAGCTTCTATCCATTAGCCAATCATGCAACCACATGATTCCAAAGATATATTTTATATAGGAAGGCTCTGTGGAGGGTCAGGCAGTTTATATTTGGGAATGCAACTATTAAAACGAGCTTGGCTAATTATTTTGACTAGCTTACTAATTACTAAATATTTCATAGGTGATTTTATTGGAACCCAGTGCTGCCCTATTCAGAAACTCCTCAATAATTCATGTTATTGAGTTCCTAAGAATCTAAACACCCATGAGTATAATATTCTGATAATATATTTTCACTTCCAGAGCCATTGCTCAATAATTTTTTAATCAACTCTGGGTATTCATTTAGTTCAAACCAAAACAACAATAAAATGAATATTCTTTACAATAACAGCTGTTGAATATTTTATAAATTACAAGTTCCTTCAGACATTTTTATGTATTTGATGACTACAAAAATTTGAAAGAAATAGGTAACTTATGATATAGCAATTGAGATACAAAGAGGTTGGGAAACTTACAAAGTCACACAGCTAATATATTATCAAGCTCAAGTATTCATCTTCTTTGTTACGCTGCATAAAATCTCCCTTTGTGATCGTTGGACGCTTGAACAGTTCTTGTAACAGGGATTTCGTCATTTCTCATGGTGGCCCATTTCACTGTGTGATTTCTCCCTTTGTGATCGTTGGATGCTTGCACAGTTGTTATAACAGGGATTTCGTCATTTCTTATGGTGGCCCATTTCACTGTGTGATTCCTCTGTTTAAAATCCCCACATGCTTTAGAGTTTCTCATTCTTTCCAATATCACTTGGGGTCCTTGGTAAAATTTATTTCATTGTTTCGGACCCAAGCCACTCCCATCAAGTATGACTGATAATGCCTCTCACTCTTTCATTTTCATTCCAGAATGTTCTATCCTTGAAACTTAATGGTATGATTAGCTTCCTAATATCTTCTGGTATACAGATGTTATCCTGATCATCTAAGGCAATCACACCTCCTACCAGATAATTGAAGAACAGAAGTGGAAAGTCATGTGTAATAGTTTTCTATTACTGCATAAAAAATTACTACAAAAATAGCATCTTAAAATTACACCCATTGATAGTCTCAGTCTTCATGGATCAGGGGTCTAAGTACAGCCTCGCTGAGATCTCTGATCAAGATCTCACAACATTGCAATCAAGATTTCAGCCAGGACTTCTGCAAAATCTCTTTGCCATATAATTTAACTAGAGTTTCCAGATTTAGTATCGCTGAGATCTCTGATCAAGATCTCACAACATTGCAATCAAGATGTCAGCCAGGACTTCTGCAAAATCTCTTTGCCATATAATTTAACTAGAGTTTCCAGATTTAGTAAGTATGCCCCAAATACTGCATGAAACACACTTATACTAAAAAGTTATCTGTTTCGTATCTGAAATTTAAATTTGTCCCTTGTGTGTTTTATCTGCCAACCCCAAACACAGCATAATCACAGAAGTGATATCCCATCATGATTGTTGCCAAGGTTAAAGGCAATTTACAGGTTTTTCTCACACTCAAGGTTAGTGTAGGTCATTGTGGATCACCCTAGAACTCTGCCTACCCACACCTGTGAATTTATTTATCTGGCCCAACTAGTGATTACATTTCCTCCAGGAGAGAGAATGGCAACAGCAATAAGGCTCCAGTTCATGGCTATTTCTCTTCTTGTATGATTAACTAATTCCTACTTATCCTTAATATTTCAGTTAGAAATTTGCCTCCTTTTCAGGAAGATTCCTGACCCTTCTATTTATTCTTAGTCCTTCTTTTGATTTCTTCCTCCGTACATCCTGAACACTTCTGTATATAACTATGTTTTAACAATACTCTGATCTTTGTAGCCTGTGGTTTTTCATGTTTTTCCCACATTTTTGGAAATCAGGGATAAAATTTAGTTCTCTGTTTATAGCACATAATGAAATGTGCTTTATCAGGAGCTCAATAAATATTTGATGAATGATACCACCTATTAATCTAATTTATAGGAAGTGATTCCATGTTTTTAAAGACAACAATCTATTCATCCATGCCCTTTTGCCCTACCTTTCCTCAAGACTGCAATTTCTTTTAAAATTGTAATCATCTAGGTATGATGAATTTATTTGACCATAAGTAGTTGAATATTGACTTCTTTTCTGACAGTCTTTCTATATCCCAAATGAAGATTGTATTACTAAAGCCAAACATATACTTGGCCTATCCTCTCAGATACAGAAACACAAAAGGATCCCATTCTGTATTTTCCTGTCATTAGAATCACCATTTTCACAATCAGGCTTTAAATCCACTTCTAAACTATAGTGTCTTGGAATAGAGTAGGGACAGAAATGGATATGTAAAATCAGTTAATTCTACCCCACTCCCTGATTTTGTAATTCCCTTCTAAAATAAACCTAATAGTGGATACACCCACCTGAGTTAAAGCACAGTCAGTGATAGAGCACCTGTGGAGGTAGTCGCTTTTGTCTGAGATAATGTCACATCTCAAAAAGAGCTCTTGTGTTGAGGAATTTGTGTGTCATGATCACCATTCACTTCAAGCTACTTAGTTTCTCTAAAAAGACATAGAGCACATCTACAATTCAGCCTTAAAATATCTACCACATTTCAAAAATGTTTAATATGTATGGCTTCTTTCTTTACCTTCTCTAACTTTTCTAAAAAAATTTACCTTTATAGCCCCAACTGAACCATGGTCATTCTGCAGGAAGATGCCTATAATTAGTTCTTAGACCTGTTACACAAATGTTACCACCTATTGCCTCAATTGCAAAATTCTATGAGGAATGCAACCTAGCATTCCACTTAGAGAATACAGAATATCTTCTGGTATACTAAAAATGACTTGGACAAGCAAAGAATTCATGGGAAAAACATATTTTTTAATGTGCTGCAATTTTGCATTCCTATCAAAGGATTACAAATTTATCCACATCCATAATACAGATAAAGACTAGAGTTCTGGGCTGGCCAGTTAGCTCCTTTGGTTAGAGCACAGTGCTGATAACACCAAGGTCAAGTGTTTAGATCCCTATACCAGCTAGTCACCAAAAAGAAAAAGAAAAAAAAAAGACGAGTTCAATGTCACTAAGGATTCCTCAGACGTTTATCATGACTGATGTTCCTTGCAATGATTTAGGTGGGTTAGATTAGTGGGAAATGATTATACAAATACCTGCCCTAAGTTTTTGTATTTTAGAAAGATGTAGAACTTAGCAGAAATAAGGTGCTATGAAGAACTAGGCAGCACCTGCTCAGGCTTTCTCCTCTCTCCTTGATTCTTCCATGAGTACACAGCTACCAATAACATTCTTTGTGCAGTAAGGTCTTGTTGGAATCAAGTAAATGAGCAAATTCCTGTATTGCTTCCTTTTGCACTTGTATTTACATTATCATACTGGAAGAACTTAGACAACACTATGAACTTCCATTTAAGAGAATATTTATAAACTCTAAAGATGGCTGATTCCTGAAGCAAAACTTACAAAGGAAGACCACACTACACTCTTCCTGCAAGATATGGAGGGATACAGAAACAATGTCAGGGCCTCCAGTGCCCTGCTCTCTCTAATCAATACCGTTTCCCAGCTTTCTAATGTCTTCATCCCTAAAAGCTACTTCTGGCTTTCTAATACAACATTTAATCCAAATAACAGGACCACATATCCATTTACCTGCATCCTCTCTTCTGATCACGATACATTCAGTTTCACTCAACTACAAAGAATCCATGATTTTTTCTACACTGGGTTTTTCTCATCTCCACATATGGTTTTTAAATTATAATATGTATTTACACACTTTTATTGGTTGCTTCACTTGCTGGGCATCCCTTGAACTACTTGGCTGAATTTGACAGACACCAACTGAGCTCGTGCCATAAGAAAAATGCTGTCTTGGAAACTGGATATTTGCAAAGATAGATCACACATGGTTCTTGTCTCAGGATCAAGCATCTGCACAAATAAAGTGGCTCCCCGAAAGGAAGGAGATCCGGTAAACTTCTCAGGACCAACCTATCTTTTTACTTCCTTTACTTTAGGGTTCATCTTCTTTCCATACTACAAGAAATAGAAACTATGGAGCTGTTAGCACATCTGTATTAGTGGTTCTCAAAGATGGGTGATTTTGTTCACTTGGAGACACTTGAAAATGGCTGGTGAAATTTTCAATCGTCACGACTTGGGGCGGGGGGATGCTACTGGCATCTAGTGGTAGAAACCAGGGGTGCTGCTGCTAATACTACAAGTCACAACAAATAAACATCTGGTCCAAAATGTCAATAGTGCTGAGGTTTAGAAACCCTGGTTTATGGCTATACATCTATAAATAGGCTTCAATATCTATAGTGTCTAATCCAAACATATCCTTTCTTCTCACTCTGTGCCCAACATTGGCCCTTTCTGTCATCAAACATGCAGCCAAAAACAAGTGTGGTTTTTTGTGATTTTTTTGATTTTTTTGTTTGTTTTCACTCATCTTACTTGTCTTGGTTTCATTTAAAGTACGTTTTTCAGAATCATGCAGATTCCAAACTTTTATTTTTTGCTATAAAAGCCCAAAATCCAAGTTGGACGAGAACCATTCCTTCAACTGGATATTCAAATTTCAACAAAGGAATAAATGGCAATCCATACTTTTTTTAATGCTTGCACCAGGGATTTTCACAAAGCTGTCGATTTCATTTTCTGATAACCTTCATTATGAGACAGTTTTTCTTCAGCTGAGAAATTTTTCTACCTGTTTATTTTTTCTGATATTGGTCACTGATCTTATCTAATTACTCTGCTATGTTTCATTCCCAACATTAAGCATTATATTTCTTCAGAAAATAAATCTCCATTCCAATTTTTCTATTCCTTCAGTTTCTCTCCTTTTCTATCATCCTTGCAATTCAAAATTATAAATTCTATTTCACAAATAGACACTTCACTTTTCAATACCACTGTCAATACCCACTCCCAGAACACAATAACCAGAGGATTATTAAAAAGGCCTTCTATCGGGGCCGGCCGAGGGTTCGGATCCCACATACAGACCGGTTCCCGCTCACTGGCTGAGCGAGGTGCGGGCGCGGCGCCGAGGGTTGCGATCCTGTTGCCGGTCCCGGTCCGGTACGGGCGCGACACTGAGGGTTGCGATCCGTTGCCGGACACGAAAAAAAAAGACAAAAAAGAAAAGGCCTTCTATCTAGATCACATTACTTCTAATGCCTTTCTATTCAGATCTTTGGATACTGGCTCATAAAAGCAGAAACAGTCTCTCTTCTGTGCATCCCTGAATAACCAGCTCTGAATTCATTTCAGGCACATAATTAGCACTCAATTAATATTTCTGTAATAGAAAAATGGATGTCTAAGTCAAACACATGTTCCAGTGTTGGCATACCACATATAAGCTATAAAATATTTGGATATATGCTTAAATTCTCTGGACACCAGTTTCTTCTTTCTAAAATTGGATCTAAGCTTTTTCACATCATCATTTTTCATATGTTTTATGTCTATTCAGTGCTTTGGGGCAGGAATTGTACACATTAAATGTTATTCCCTTGATTCCATTTTTTTCACATCATAGTTTTGAATTCTCAAATACTTATATTTATTACAAATATCTGTATTTATTTGTATTGAAATACTGATATTGTCAGAATTTAATGTAATAACTTTGTAGTTTACAGGAGCTTGTACTACAACATATGCTCTAATTTTTAAAAAATTTATAATGAAGAAGCAAAATCCCTCAGAAAATAAATTACCTCTCTAGTGGGTTTTGTACAAAAACATAGTAATTTATTACTAATACTGTAGTGTCAAGCATATGTCATTAAGCATGGCATCATGCATATTTTCAAGTCTAGCAATTACAGGATTTTATGTTGCATTTATCAAGCATATTACTTGGGAACATGATTAGCACCTGTCATGGAAAAGCTCTCGTGATTTTTTGGAAATTCCAAAAAAGTCAAAAGATCAGTCCATAGTAGAAAATATTTTATTTATGGGACTATGACACCTTTGATAATTTTGTCGTGTCATCTTTCAGTAAGAAATTTAGTCAAGATCAAAGATTTATTAAAAAGTAAATCCTCAATATACATGTCAAATATGTTCTAGAGTCCCTTAATTCAGGATGTATATAAATTTCCCCTTTATAGTATATTATATTTTTTACCAGCTTTTAATACCAAAAATCTTCTAGCCTAAATTCTTATTAAACAATAAAAAAATTATTTCTAATCAGTACATCTATATTGTAGTTTGTAAAGTGTCTTTACACACATCATCTCAACTCATTCTCACAATCTAGTGAAATGAACAGGGCAGGCACTTGTCAAACTAGTGTTTGGAGAAAGAAGCTGAGACTCAGAGTGATTTAGCCACTACCCTGAAATCGCAGAGCTGGTAAATATTATCTGGTATGTGTTCCTCCTGGCCAGGCCCCCTCCTGTTCATCGATGAGGAATGTGCTGCTTTCTGGATATTCTTATTAAATTAAGGAAAGGCTGGGAATTTTCTCTCCAGATCTGGTTGGCGATTACAGTTTTCCCAGTAGTGGACAGAAATGTATAAGAAGATGGCTTATTGTCCTATTCTCTTATCTGACTGTCCAATTCCTATTTATGCATCAGGTCTGACTCAAGTGCCCCCTCTTCTTGAAACTCTTTCCTGACTCTCTCACCACTAAGTAATCCCTCTGTATTTTATAACTTCTCTATATATCCCTATAAAAAACAATTACCTCATTCTATTTTTAACCCATATAAAGGTTATAAATTCACTGAGGACTGGGCTTGTTTAGATAGATAGATGATTAGACAGATATGGGGGTAGAAGGAAGAAAGAGAGAAAGAAAAGACAAATAAAAAAGAAAGAAATTAATTTATTCACATTACCGACCATAATACAAGATTTTCCTCTCTTCCTTTAGCCTCGAATCGAATAGTACTTCCTTCCTACATTACTAAATGTCCAGAAGACCTGACTTTATTTGAAAAAGGAATTATTGAGATTTCACACCATTCATTATATTTTTCCTGTTGTTCTAGGATACTTTTCAGCATAAAAAACTAACTCTTCTCACCAACATACTTCATTCCTGCTACACGTATATGAAGAGTCTTCAGAAAGTTTATGAAAAATGCATATTAAGAAAAAAAATTAAGCATGGATTTCAAAATTTTTCACTAAAAATAAACTCTTACTAACTTGTTATAACATGTCTCCACAAGATCTAGTTTGAAGCACGACATCAATTTGAAAAGAGTCCCTATCAGAGCAACATGGATTTTGCTAAAATTGAAGCAAGAATAAACATCAAATTGATGGTGAATCTGGGGTGGAAGAATGGTAAAGTCACTGAGTCTTTATGAAAAGTTTATGGGGGCAAGGCCCCAGAGAAACCAACAGTTTACAGATGTATAACTCATTTTAAGAAGGGACAAGAGGATGTTGAAGATGAAATCTACAACAGCAGCAGGCCATCCACATCAATTTGCAAGAAGAAAATTAGTCTCATCCATGCCCTAATTGAAGAGAACCAACGATTAATAGCCAACACCATAGACATCTTAATTGCTTCAGCTAACACAATTCTGACAGAAAAATTAAAGTTGAGCAAACTTTCTGCTCAATGGATGCCAAATCTTTTGTGCCCAGATCAGCTGCAGATGAGCAGATTCAATGGAAATTTTTTAAATTTGTTTTTAATTTTATTAAAATTACAAGATATACAGGTAATATAATAAAATAATATAACAGACCCTGTGTTCCTAACATTCTTATTTCACAGATGTTAGTATTTGCTTCATGCTCTTTTTCCTCTCCTCCCCCTCCCCCAAGAAATAAAATAGTATCTATTCTACCAAGGGTCCATTTGAATATTTTTTATGTTATTACACCATCCATATATTTATTAAACAAGTGGGATCAAGATCCTTAAGCATTTCTTCGAAGAGTTGTAACAGGAGATAAAGCATGGCTTTTGGTATGATCCTGAAGACAAAGCATGATCATAACAATGGCTACCAAGGTGGAAGTGGTCAAGTCAAAGTAAAAGCATCAAGAGCAAAGGTCATGGCAACAAGTTTGGGGGATGCTCAAGGTATTTTATTGTTTACTTTTTGGAGGGCCAAAGAGTGATAACATCTGTTTATTATGAGAGTGTTTAGAGAAAGTTGGCCAAAGCTTTAGCAGAAAAACACCCAGGAAAGCTTCACCAAAGAGTCCTTCTCCACCATGACAATGATCCTGCTCATTCCTCTCATCAAACAAGGGCAATTTTGTGAGAGTTTTGATGGGAAATTGTAAGGTATCCAACTTAAAGTCCTGATTTGGCTCCTTCTGACTTCTTTTTATTCCCTAATCTTAAAAAATCTTTAAAGGGTACCCATTTTTTCTTCAGTTAATAATGTCAGAAAGACTGCATTGGCATGGTTAAATTCCCAGTTCTTTACGAATGGACTAAATGACTGGTATCATCACTTACAAAACTGTCTTGAACTTGATGGAGCTTATGTTGAGAAATATAAAGCTTATATTTTTCATTTTTATCTTTTAATTCCATTTTCCACAAATGTCTTGAAGTCCCCTCATTGGAGATGGCAAATCAGAGAAAGAGAACATCCCCCTTTACTTTCCTGTCCTTTTTAGTACCATCATTCCCTCTGCTGGTCAGGCTCAGCTCTCAGCCTTTCATGATGTAAAGTCCACAGAATTTCGGGGCCAGGACAGACACTAAGCCACCCCATGTCCTGGAGTTCTCACTGTGGTGATCTTGCCTGTCTTACCTGTGACTGAGCAGCTTCCCTCACACGTATTCCCGTGGAATAGCCAATTCAGCTCTCTGGGCTATAGTTATTGGAAAGATGTTCTACATTTTGAATTCATTGTCTCAGGAACTATTACACATTGGTTCCATTTGTCTCTGGGACACTGGAAGTAAATCCAATCCTCCTGCCACATTATATGCCTTTAAATGGGTTTTCATGGCCTATGTCACTTCTTCCTTCACAAGTCTAGATATTGTAGGGATGTATTTCTACTAAGTTTCTCTTCCTTGGACATCTCTTCTATCTTCCTCCTTCACCATGTCCAGGATTCAGAGATTCGACCTCCAGACTGGGTAAGGAGTCCATCACTTTCTCTTTATTGGTGACAATGCTCAATTCAGGCCCACATCACATCTTTCCTGAATTTTTCCAGGCTCATATATCTTCCTATTCTAATCCATTCTACAAGATATTACTGATTTCACTTTCAATAAACACAATTCTGAATTCTGTGCATATGCATATGAGTGTATGCTTCTATTATTTCAGATGTGAGTAATCATCAAACAGCAAATTATTAATAAAAATATTTGAGAAAGTGTTTGAAAAAATGGTAAAGTCATAGTGAACCACACACTAAAATAATAAGATGGGGAAGTCCCCAAACCTATAGTCATTGATGATTTAAAATAAGATGGATGACACAGAATTGATATATTTAAAAATGCACTTTATTGGGAAACTGATTTGTCCCAGTGAAGAGAATAAATGCTCATGGCTAAGGCCACACCACTAAAAGAAACCATGAGATGTAAGGAGTCAGAAAAAAATTGAAATATAATCTTCTTTCTTCCATCAACGTCAAAGCTTACATATGGCAAAAATAGTTAAAGGGGATTTAAACAGAGTCACAACTGTCAGTTTCTACATTTTTGGGACAGATTTGTCCAGCAGCAAATGATGCCCTGGTGGTGATTTTCAACCAGCAGGAGGAATAGCATCTCCTGTAGCAAATGGATGGTAATCATGGCAACCATTGTCAGCATCAGAACTATAGCCACAGCGATAGCCTGAGCTGTATTCACAGCCTCCACAGGCATCTTCACAGTAGTAGCAACTCATGGCATTAGGAAGAAAGTATCAATGCATTGTAAGGGAGCAGCTCTGGAATTTACCCACAATCTCAGACCTTATCATGCCATCAGGGGTGGGTGGGACACACTGAGTCTGTCTGTTCAGTTACTCAGTCACATAGCAATTTGCTTCAAATTACCTCATTTTATTAAGCACTTCAATTTTTTTTTTTTTTTTTTTAGGAAGCCCATTTTTAATTTTCTGACACTCGGGGTTTATCTCTTGTTAATAATGAACCCAGAGCAAAATTAGTTTCTTTTTCATCACCCCTATTCTACTAAAAACATATCTCTCATGTGACTCATGACCCTACCAAGACCAAAGTTCTGA
>NW_007733524.1:49065-51131 GCF_000696425.1 Galeopterus variegatus
TTTAGGAAGCCCATTTTTAATTTTCTGACACTCGGGGTTTATCTCTTGTTAATAATGAACCCGGAGCAAAATTAGTTTCTTTTTCATCACCCCTATTCTACTAAAAACATATCTCTCATGTGACTCATGACCCTACCAAGACCAAAGTTCTGTATTCATGTGTTCTGCACCCATGGATTCAACCAACTGAAGATGGAAAATATTCAGGGGAAAAAATTGCATCTATACTGAACATGTACAGACTTTTTTTTCTTGTCATTATTTCCTAAATAATACAGTATAACAACTATTTACATAGCACTTGTACTCTATTGGGTATTTTAAGTAATCTAGAGGTGGTTTAAAGTACACAGGAGAATATGCATAGGTTATATACAAATACTATGCTATTTTATATCAGAGATTTGAACATCCCCGAATTTTGGTATGCAAGGGAGGTCCTGGAACCAATTCCCCATGGGCACCAAAGAACCGCTATTTGTTTTGTCCTCTGATTAAATTCACTGGCCTTAAAATTGTGTATGTTCATGTGCATGTGTGTATGTCAATATACAAAATAATTTTATTTTTTAATAATTTTAACTATTTTCATTTAGTAATTTTAATCTTATTTTTTTAACCTTATTCAAAATATTTTAACCTTTACACATTTCTGAGGTACAGTGTGTTATTTCAATACATGCATATACTGCACAATGATTCACTTAGGGTAGATAGTATAGTTTTGTACCTATTAGTGCACTACTTTTTCTCCCCACCCCTGCCCCCCACCTCTAGTAACCATTATTCTACTCTCTACTTCTACAGCAACCACTTTTTTTTGGTAGATTCGACATATGAGTGATATCACATGGTATTTGTCTTTTTATGTCTGACTTACTTCACTTAATATGATGGTTTTTCAGTTCCACCCATGTTGCTTCAAATGATAGGATATCATTTTTTTATAGCTGAATACTATTCTATGGTGTGTATATACCAAGGTTTTTTTTGTTTGTTTGTTTGTTTGTTTGGGGTTTTTTTATCCATTCTTCTCTGTTAGGCAAGATTAGTATTATTATTCTCATTTTACAGAAAACAACACTAAGATTGTTTTTTAATTAAGTGACTTGATCAGAATCACAGAGCTGTATAAATGATGGAGGAATGACTTAATCATCAAACTCTAAATTCCATATTCTGCATGACTGACCTCAAAAAGAAAGGCAAGATCCAATAAATCAGCTTCCACTAAAATCACCAAAATGTCAATATTAGCATTTCATAAATGAATATCCATGGCTTGCTTTTTTTATGGTAATATCATTTCTTCCATTTCATTTTGACCTTCATAAGTTTGTGGAGACCAAATACAAAGTGGCCATATTTAACTCAACTCTGCCTTCTGTGAGTTCCAAGTATCCCTTAATAAACAAAGCATCATTATCACCTGACCCTGCAGTTATGTCTCTCCAGATTTTGTCCCTTGAGATCAGAATTGCCTAATATTCCTCTTCCTTAAAGAAGAGTTAGATAAAGATAGGGTCAAGAGTGAGAGAACTCTTATTTTTATCAGTGTTTCAATTCTGGGTCTAAGCCTGTGTAAAAGTATATTAACTTTAATCATGATCACATAAAATTAAGCCATAAAGTAAAAGCCAACTTGAGGTTTAAACTTCCATCACAATTATCTGTACCTCTTCCTTCCCCTCAAAAAAAAATCCCCAATAAACATGCAATCATCTAAAATTCCATAAATCCTTTCACATAGCAAATTCTCCCCTGCCTTCTCCCCTGACAAGTTTAGAATGATAATACTTACTCTTGCACAAATTTAACTGGGTTTTTCACTAGATAGTCACTAAACACATCAATTCAATAATGGTGCTGGGATAACCAGATATCAATATATAGGAGAATGAAACTAGACCCATACCTTTCACCATACACTAAAGTCAACTCAAAATGGATTAAAGAATTAAATATACACCCTGAAACAATAAAACTTCTTAAAGAAAACATAGGAGAAACACTTCAGGAAATAGGACTGGACACAGACTTCATGAATGAAACTGGGTGATTTTTAA
>NW_007733524.1:52072-82982 GCF_000696425.1 Galeopterus variegatus
AGTCAGGCACAGAAAGAGAAATATCACATGTTCTCACTTATTTGTGGGAGCTAAAAATAAATAAATAAATAAATAAACATAAAAAAGGGGGTGGGGGAGAAGACATAACAATTACAATTCCTTGAAATTGATATGACAAGTGAACAGAAAGGACATTGTTGGGAGGGAGGGGGGAGCGGGAGGGGGGAGGAAGGTTTCAGTAATTAGCCACAATAATCAACCACATTGTATATTGACAAAATAAAATATTTTTTTTAAAAAAACAATTTACCCATCATATATTGAGAGCACACCGTATGTAAGGCACAATCAGGGCTCACCATATGAGTGTATGTGCAACCAGGGGCCCTGTGCTTGGTGTTTAATGCTCTTCAGTCACTGTCTTTATATTCTTAACACTTTTATCTTTGAGTGTGTGGTTTGTAAATGAAATCTGATGAGACAATAGAACATTTGCTAGGGGCTTGGGTGTCAGCTCACATGAAGTCCCACCTCCCAACTCTGCCCTCCACAAGAGCCTGGACACAGACATGGGAAGTGTGGAGATGGAGCACTGGTGAGGATTGGGACTCACCCAGCAGGTATCCCCATGCCCACAAGCACATGACATTAAGTAGCAAACAAAAAGCACCATGATGTGCCAAGGGAAAGCTAAGAATCAAGTAAAAAGCTATTTGTCCTGCATTTTAAACAGGGGTACCATATTTTCATTAGCACTGGACACTGCAAATTGTATAGCTGGCCCTGAACACAAAGTCAAGGATTGGAAGGATGTAAGCAGCAAGAGCATGTGTCCCCAGACCTTCAAGACTCCATTAGTATTTTAGGAATTGGTCCTTGACCCAGCATCTCAGTGTAGCACTCACTCTACCTCTCTGCTTCCCTTCACAATCAAACCTCTTCCACAAATAGACTGTTCCCAGAGTGTCGCCTTCCTCTTACCCATTAATTTCTCAATTAATTGCCATTGGCACTCCATCCCCACCATAACTCAAACACCACTCTCACCAAGGATGACCCAACTGACTGGTTATTGAATGTACTTTAGCATTATTTAACCTCTCTGAAGAATTTCACAACATGAACCTCCATCCCCTTATTGAATTTTAGTTCCTTACCTTACCATATTCCCCTCAAAATGCATAATTCCCCACAAAATACAACTGACCAAAAATCTATATTTACTAGTTACAACTCTACTGGTCTTACCAGAATATATTCTCAAATATATTCTTAAATTGATCTATATTAAAGTTTGGTTATTCTATTATAAACATGTCTCAATTAATTTGTTAATAAAGAATAAAACAAACATGACCAAACACTCAGGTAATAAACTAACCCTTGTAAGTTTTACTACATGTTGCCTGGAGCATTTTGTGTGATAATTTATTGCCAAAAATAATGCTCAACTATGTGTCACTAGGCTTGGCATCATGGCATAGTCTGGAATTCATTAACTTTGGCACAAATAGGTGTTTCCTGTTAAATACTTCTGACCTAGAAACATTGTTATGCAGCATATATGGAGGGAAGCACTACATGATACTAAGTATTCTTTTTTTCTTATGGCAACTCACTAATGAATGCCATTAATGCTAAGTCAAGAATCTATTGAGTTATTCTCTCATACAAAGGAATCTTCCAACAACAACAAAAAATCTGTATATGCTTAATAAATTAAACAGTGGCTTCAAAAGTAAATAAATACAATTATTTGATATTAGTGAATATAGTGTCAAAGAGGCAGAACAGTTATTTTAATCCCAGTTTTACAGAAAGAGTAATAATAAGACTTAAGAATGAGTTTTTCCCAAAGTCTCCCAGTTCATTAGTGGCTACACAACATCCTTCAGATCTGAGCTCACTCTCCTGACCCATGTCATACAGTATGATTCCCAATTTCTTACTGAAGACTTGTCATAACTAAAAGACAACTAGTTCTCCCCCAAAATCCATTCTTGGAACTTATGAGAAATAGCTGATAAATACTCTCAATGTAAGAGAAATCCCTGCATGTCCCAGTTTCTCAACATTCAACAATGAATAGTTCCCTACGCATTTAGGGTACCTAGTGGAAATATGGTCTATACTGTGTTCCTCTCAGAGTCACTTTTATGAATCTTGATGCAAAACCCCTGCCTAATGTGGTCTTTCTCTTTTCCTAGTTTCCTGCTGACACAGTGGGTCCCACTGATGGCTGCAGATGACACCTCTCCAGGCCTTCCAAGTTACCCAGACTCTGAATATTTGCAAGAGAATCTTCAAACTGCGTCTCCTAATCTGACTCTTCCAGTAAAGGCCAGACCTCTATCAATTAATAAGATGATTGATTCCAGCTTAGTGATTTCTTCTTCCTTCTTTGGCCTACAAGGTCATTTTTCCAATCATCTGACAGTCTATCTCCCACTCATCCTTCAAGGATCAACCTGAGTCTCCTGGAACTTCTCAGTCCTCAACATGTCTGGTGTTGATGCCTCTCTTTTAATTTTTTCCAAAATGCTCTGTGCATAATAAGTATTAGAGCAATTATCTCATTTGTATCATAAGCTGCCAGTAGGATGCTGGTAAGTTGGCTCACTGGGAAAAAATTGTCTGGTGTTGATGCCTCTCTTTTAATTTTTTCCAAAATGCTCTGTGCATAATAAGTATTACAGCAATTATCTCATTTGTATCATAAGCTGCCAGTAGGATGCTGGTAAGTTGGCTCACTGGGAAAAAAAAATAAACAAATATTTCCATCTTAGCCAATTACAAACTATGAAAATTTAAACTATCAACTTTCAAACTATTTCAACATGATGTGGAGTTGGGAAGAGAGGCACACAATTAGCCCTCACAAGCTGGGACAAGCTGGCTCCAGAACAACACTGCAAGAGAGGCATCTTGGTGGGGCGCTTAAAAACATGGATTCTGGCTTCAAATTCTGATTCTGCCACTTGCTATCTCTAAAGTCTCAGAAAATTCACTTAACTATTCTCATCTTAACATAAATATAGTGGTGGTACTTACTTCTTAGGGTTCTGAAGAGAATTTGAGTTAAATCACTTACAATAGCATCTGGCCAATAGTAAGTTCTATTTAAGAGGTTTGATTTTTAATATAAAATGGAATGTGTGATCTTGTTATCTTTCCCACCAGAGTGTAAACTCCTGGGAATCTAGAACTTTATCTTATGCCATTAAATCCACAGCATCTAATGAAGTCCAATAGATAGTTTATAAATGTTTGATGAATGACTGTTGATAGTTCAGAATCTGAAATAAATACTTGCTGACAGAGGGTGAATTTTTGTCTTTCAAAGTATCAATGCATACACACACACACACACACACACACACACACACACATTTTATTTGCTCCCTACTTTGGATCTCTAATTTATTTAATGCTAGAAAATTTCTTTCTACAATGTGATCATGTTTCTAAAATTAGCAAATATGACAGTCAGGCATCACTTAAGAATGGGGACACATTCTGAGAAATGTGTTGTTAGGCAATTTCGTCATTGTGTGAACATCATAGAGTTCATACACAAACCTAGAGGGTATAGCCTACAACACACCTAGGCTGTATGTTAGAGCCTATTTCTCCAATAGCCATTGCATATGAGCTCTGTCGTTGATCAAAACATCTCCCTCCATTACAGAAATTTGTACAAAATCATGTTTTTTCTGTTTCTGTATCCAGCATTGTCATTCTTCTCTATCCTCTATATTTCAAAACGATTCTTTGTTTATAGAATCCCAGAGATTACAGTGAGAAGAGACTTAAGAGGGCAGTTAGTTCTGCTCCTCTCCTGGATGCCAGAGTTGTGACCACAACATATTCACAAGTTGGTGACTCAAACCATTTTAATATCTTCAGAGACAGGGCAACCCAGAACATTGCAAATCCACTTTTCAGACAGAACTAATTGTTAGAGGAATTTCTTTATGCTGAGAAGCCTGATCCATTGAATCTTTCATTTATTCATTCTGATTATGGTCTCTTGAATTGGACAAAGCAAATAAAACACAGTTATCTAATAGTCATAAAATATATGACACCACACACAATGTTTTCTGACCCAATTTCTATCATTTTAAGATCTATAAAATCCAGTTTCATTTTTTTTTTAGGTAAGGGCAAGCATCTATGCTTCCATTTTCAAATATTAATATTCAGCACATCTGATAATTTAATACTTACCTCTTTCCTTGCATTTCCCATATCTTACTATTCTATTACTTTTATCTTTATAGACTTAATCGGGGTTTGTTTTCCAAGCAGATCGCTGTGACTAGCTCACAAAACAGTCGTGTATATTCTCTAGGGTACAGAATGTTATTATCACTGCTGTTCTCTTGTGACTGTTAAATTGCAGGTGAATATAGAAAGAAAAGGGAAGATCATTCCACTAGTTTCTTTTTCTTTTTTTCTTATATTAAAGGAAATACCAAAGATCAACAATACTCATGCTAAAGATAAAGCCTCAAGTTCCCAACCATTTGTATCAATTCTTCATTATTCAATTACGATTGGAAAGTTTAACCATTTTTATCCACTGCAAAATAGCCATCCTCTCTCCATTCTTCTTGAAGCCAAGATTTTTCTGCATTTGTTTATCACATTTTTTCTCTCAAGTAGTTTTATAATGTCAATGTTTTTAATTAATTTGTTGATTGTCTTAATAAGCAACAGCTCTTATCAAACACATACAACACATAAGATGGCATGCAGTGGTCAACAGAATTCTCATGACTCCCACCACTGGTAACCATACTCTTGTGTAATCTCCTCATTTTGAGTATAGGCAGGACCTGTAACTTCCCTCTTACCAGTAGAATGCGGTAGAGGTGATGGGATAGCACCTTCATGATTGTGTTACATTGTAGGGCAAAAGCGAAGAGATTTTCTGTTAATGACTTTCAGATGAGTAAAGTGAACGCATGAATTAAGAAGAGAAACTGCTTTTATCTGATGTTTTATTATTGATTTTGAATCTTATATGCAAAGTAATGATTCATAGACAAGTCTTAATTAAAAATGAATAAATAGCATCTTGAGCATAACTTTGTTACATCTTGTTGCTTTGTTCATCTTGTTGCTTTTTGTTTGTTTTCTTATAAAGTCTATGTATACCTTGAGGGTAATCTTTTTGTTTTTTCTTCTTTATATTATACTCCAATTGCCTATCCATAGGCAGTGACTGGTACATATAGGCTCTTATTAATTACTTGCTGAATTAAATTTTGAATTGAATTTAATAAGAGTGAATACAAGAAGTTAATTCTTGCAGTAATTTCTGAGATGAATTAGACAAAAGGAAAAAAAAAAACTTAACTCATAGATAATCTTCATGAAGCTATTGCACCAGGTAAAAGTCAAGGAATTTCTGGCCAATAGCAATTGAAATGACACTCCACAGAAGGGAAAGCTCTAAGAAACAAACAGAATTTGGTAAGAGATTGGCTCTAGTAGTGAAGGAAAAGGCAGAAGGAATGCTGATATTAAATTTTCAGACCTTTACAACTTGACAATGATGATGCCATTTTAATACTTATTATCTCTACTTTACTGTTACGATGATTTCTACTCTACATGTAAGGTCTTTGAGATCAAGAAAAGATTCCCACCAAGCATGGTGAGAAAATGAATCAGTTTACATTACTTGGTAATAACAGTAATTAAAATGAGTAATGAGAACTCTGATATTTATCTCCACTGGGTATTTCACATCCAAGAGATGCTCATAAAAGCAATGATCTAGTTATTAACTTTACTCCTTTGGCTAATGTTGCAACCACCACAATTGCTTATTATAAACACAGTTTTCAGTCACTGTATCATTTATTTTATCATCCTAGTATAAAAGCAACGGCAATAACCATGAAATGTATAAATGTTGGCCTGCCTAAGTATTCCTGTTAGCAATGACCCTACCAGTTTTACACAAGACAATTCCTTTCCTATTATAAACACAGTTTTCAGTCACTGTATCATTTATTTTATCATCCTAGTATAAAAGCAACAGCAATAACCATGAAATGTATAAATGTTGGCCTGCCTAAGTATTCCTGTTAGCAATGACCCTACCAGTTTTACACAAGACAATTCCTTTCTCAGAAGCTCTAGATCACCAACAAAGCATAATTGGTTATTTGTCTGGGAAAACATAAATTTCAATGATAACTAGTTATTATTACTTCTTTCAAATTAGAGGAGATTCCAGAAAAAAATGCCAGGTTTGTGCTGTGCTCATAACTTGTGCAGAGCAGAAGCCTGAGGGAGGGCATGCCTCTTGGCTTGAGTTATGCTGATGCTCTTAGAAAAGCAAGCAATGCTTTTTTGCAAGTATTAAGACTGTGTTTGCAACCACCAAACCTCCAAAGTTAGGACTGAATGACAAACCATGTGTGAGATTTCGTTAGTCAGCACATGTTTTGTGCCAATTACATAATTCTGCTAGCCTTTTCAAGAGAAGAGAACACAGCAACATACTGCATATGACTTTGAAAGAGAAAGAAAACCATCTCAAAGAAGATACAACTGTGCCCATACAGGTCATATGAAGCATTGTGTATGCAGCTGAGAACTGAAATCCATGAAAAGACCCAGGATAATTAGAATCAGGAAGCAAGAGGATTCCTGATGGTTCTCTTTGAACTCTCTATGGCGCTTGGTGAAATAGCCCAATTTTTCACTTAACATATGGTTATAGACTCAGACCTGGTATGACCGTCTCCAGTTTCAACAATAACATTGAAGTCAGGAAACTACCAGTTCCTAATATTTAGATTAATTACAGTGGCCAGAAGTTTTCAGATCAAGATAGAAATTGTTCAAATGATAGGTATGATGTTAAAAAAAAGTCTACAGCATATTATAATTTTTAAAATTTTCAACAGGCAATTGAAATTGAAGTTGATTGCTTTTTTATTTCAAAATTATATGCAGAAAGAAGAGCAAATAGATTTGTAAGATGACCTTCCTATATTGTTATTAATACCTACCAACCAAAAATAGTTTTAAAAAGAAATTTAAAAGTTAAAAAAATTCCTGGGTGGGAGAAAGTAGGAGAAAATACCGATAAGTTGAGATTATTACTTAACTTTTAAAAAATTATTTTAGGGGCTTCCAGTCAAGATAGCAGAATAGACAGTCCCCAGTGTCACTCTCTCCCACAAATCAATCAGTTTACAACTATTGAAAAGCAATGGCAGCCAAGCTGGGGCTGCTAGATCTCAGAGGAAGAGGAGGAAAGACCTAAGTAGTTCATGAAGGCAGGAGAAACCATGATGAGAGAAAGAAATGATTGCTCCCATTTCGAGCCCCAGCCTCTTTAAGGCTGAAGCTGGTAGTACACGGAGCAAGAGCCAGCAAAAGCCTCAGGTATGCCCTTCCTATGGAGTTGCTCAGAGGCAGCAGTGGAGAAGAGGGCTTTGGCCCCCAGGCAAGCAAGACCGCTAACAGGGTTCCCATGGACCCAGATAGGAGTGATGAGCCTTAAACAACAGAAGAAAGGAACCACTCAGAGGCCAGTGAGTCATCACAGGGAACTGGCACACAGCCCATCCTATGGAAAGTGTTTGGAGTGTGGGAGGTGGGAGAGAATGGTCCACTGGGGGAACACTGGTGCACAGCATGGACAGCTGATCTGCCCTCCAATCAGCACAGGACCACAGCATAGAACTACAGGGGGTGCAGTTTGCTGAATAGACTCAGGCCCAGGCCAGAATTTCCATGCAACCTGGGTGTACCAGATCCCATGAGACCCAAAAGCATATACAAAGTCAACCATTAAAACCTGAGCGGCACAAAAAGCCTTCCCTGGAATCAGCAGCAATGAAGCAATTTTGATTAACTCAACTACAGGGCTCAAGTGCTGGTCCCCACAGGAAGTTCCTCTATTTTAGAAGTAAGCAAAGGACAACAAATTTGTTCCAGTGCAGAGTTTAAGAAGTGGGAACTGTGAATAATCCAACACAGACCAGAAAGAAAAAACAAAATACTCACAGATCAAGGACAAAGTTTAGTATTAACTAGTAAAGGTCTAACACCACCAAAGAACACGTATAAAACCTAGAAGGACCAAAAGACCCCTGAGCTTCCAAACCAGGGACAGGGGAGGGCCTCGGGCCTCATCCACATCCCCCTGACTTCCACAGTCAGTCCAGTGGCCACCACTGAGCTGCTGCAGGAAGTGCCCCAGGCTCCCAAGCCAGGGTGGTGGGGAGCCGAGGGCCTCAGCCATGCCTCCAACATCAGCAACCAGCCCACTGATGACCACCAACCTGCCCCTGGTAGCATGCCAGGCTTCCAAGCTGGGATGGTGGGGAGCTGACGGACTCAGCCATGTCCCTCTGACATCCACAACCAGCTCAGTGATGACCACCGAGCTGCCACAGGAAACATCCCAGACTCCTGAGCCAGGTCAGTATGGGACCGACGTGTTCAGCCACACCCACCTGACATCTGTATCTGGCCCAGCAACAACCCAGCTGCCACTGGAAGCCCCCTGGTCTCCCCTGCCAGAAGGAAGATGGGCTGCAGCCTCAATCACACTCCTCCGCCTTCCCCCTCTTCCCATCCTATTTCCCCTCCTCCTTCCCTTCTCCTTCTCCCCCTAAAACTGCTCTGCAACAACATCATAGAAGGAGGCATGAAGCTGGGGGAAGCCAAACCCAGCCGCAACTAGGCAAGCTGTCACCATCATCCCGGGTCCCCACCAGGTGACTGAGGTGTGGAGCTGGGGGAAGCTGAACCCAACAACAACCAGGTAAAGAGCACATCAAAAACATCATTTTCACACAGGTAGCCCTCCATAGCCACCAAAATTGCCATAGCTGCCACAAAAATGGTTAGTCTCTATAACAACAGTCACAGCCACCATGCAGATGACATGCCTGACTCTCAACTTCATTAACACAAGGAGCAGCACCAGTGGAGACCAAAAAAATAAAATAAAATAAAATAAAATAAAGAAGTCCTCTCTCTCCACAAAGCACGCTCCAGAGTAACAGGGGAAGACTTGATCACACCTGTCTCAGTACTGGACAGATCATCTAGGCAACAAACCAATTAATCTGTCAGAAGGACAGAACAAATCTATGGTTATTAGAGGGGGAAGGGAGGTAGAAGGGGAGAGATTGGATAAGGGGCATAAAGAGTAACTATGCTTTGTAACAATGAATATGCTAATAAAAAATAAATAATATTTATTTAGAGGGAAAATAATATAAACATTGTCAAAAGTGAAAACAAAATAGGTTTGGGGTGGTCAGATATCTTTAACAGTGAGTAATAAGAGGAACCAAACAGCAGACTCAAATTGTGTAAGACTAGAAAAATATATTTGTAGCAAATTAAATGACTTTTCATGTTGCAGAAAATATAATAAATAATGGCATTAGAAAACCCTCTAAGAATTATGCAGTCTTTTTTTACTTCTGTTGAATTTTGTACTGTTATACTTAGTCAATAGGAAATAAGCAGGTAACAATACTTTTGTTCTCTTTCCTCCTCTTGTCATTTCTGTCTGTCTGAAATGTCTCAACTGTAAGTAAATTGATACAGTTTAGCAGATTAATTTTTTCAACAGCAGTATTTTTATTTCCTTCCCTGTGACATTAGCAAGAGACTATCTCCTTCCCTACCTTTTAAAAGTTTTGAACTATATTTCTGATAATAAATATCACAATATAGGCTTTTAACTAAATATAAGATAAATTAAAATAAATACAAAACTAACTCTCTTTGGTACCTCATATAATACTCATAGAAAGCTCTAGGTTTTTCATCAATTTAACTAGTAAAATACTCAGATTTTGTCTTCATATGATCATGTCTTATCTGAAACCTGAAAAAAATATTAGACAGTAATCCAGCTATTTCAAATATTTACATGTTTAGTTCTTACACACAAATTCCTACATTTGTTAAAATTTCTAATTTGTCCTGGTACAAAAAGAAAACACTCAGTCAGACAATGTGATGTGATGGAGTAGACACTCCCTGTTAGCTGATGAACCCCTCAGGCCATTGATTAATGCAATCAATTGAGTAACAGACCATTACATCTGATTAAGCACTCCCTGGTTTTATTGGCAATTTAAGAACTCCAGCTTAATGCTGAGGAGGGAATGTGAAAGCATTAAATCTCATATATATATATTTTTTTTTTTTTTTTTTTTTTACCAGAAGGGAAAACTTCATTTGGTATTCAGTCCACACTAAAGAAAGGGTTATCTATGGAAATGGAAATACCAAAATATAGGCATGCAGAAGATGAATAAATAAATAGAAAATATCATACAAACACACAGGGTTTTAACTTGTGGCCTTGCAGTTAAGTCAAGTGTTCTTTCCAATCAACTCCTTTGGAATTCAAATGATAATGAAGTCAATAATAACTATTATGATGAGGTCTCTGCTTTTTGCAATCCCAGGAGACCCATATTATTTAGTGGTCCTTCCTGATTTCTTCAGTATCTTCTATGGAAGTATCCCAGGAGCTCCAGGAGAAACAACGAGCTTCTGGGGCCGGCCCAGTGGCGCACTGCTACAGTGCGCCGCTTGGGAGCGTGGTGGCGCTCCCACCGAGGGTTCGGATCCCACGTACAGACCTGCCGCTCACTGGCTGAGCGAGGTGCGGGCGCAACACCGAGGGTTGCGATCCCGTTGCCGGTCCCGGTCCAGTACAGGCGCGACACTGAGGGTTGCAATCCGTTGCCGGTCACGAAAAAAGACAAAAAGGAAAAACAAAAAAGAAAGAAAGAAAGAAACAATGAGCTTCTGTGGGGAACACCAGAGACTCAAGAAATACCCAAATACAGACAAAAGAAAAGATAGGGTATGCCAAAAACTGAGGAGATTATAAAGCATCTCAACCTTGGACACAGGAAAAATTCACTCTTGTAAAGTGTATACAAGCATACTAGCAGTAAGCCTATAATAATCTTACGATAAGTGAAAAAAATGGGCTAATTCACCAAGTGTCATAGATATTGTAGAGAGAATGATCATAATCTTCTTGCTGCCTGTTTTAAAGTCTAGTTTATCATGAGTCGTTTCATGGATTTCAATGCTCAGGTACATACACAATACTTCACATGGCCTGTAGAGTTGTATCTTCTCATATCAGAACTTCATTCCTTTTTATTGCTAAGTAATATTCCATTGTACTGATGTATCACATTGATCTACCCATTCATGAGTTGGAAGACATTTGGTTTGTTTTAACTTTTTGCCCAATATGAATAATATGCTATGTATAATCATGAGTAAGTTTCTGGCTGGACATAAGTTGTCATTCTCTTGGATGTATACCTAGGAGCTGAATTTAATTGCTGGGTCATAAGGTAACTTTATGTTTAACTTTTTAAGAAACTGCCAGACTGTTTTTCAAAGCTCCTGCACTATTTTACATTTCCACCAGTAGTGTATAAGGTTTCCACATTTTTGCCAACACTTGTTATTATTTGACTTTTTGGTTATAGTCACCATAGTATATATAAAGTCATATCTTACTGGGATTTTGATTTGCATTTCTCTGATAGCTAATGTTAAGCATCGTTTTATGTGTTTATTGCTCATTTGTATATTCTCTTTGGAGAAATGTTTATTCAAATCCTATGCTCATATTTGAATTAGGTTATTTGTCTTTTACTATTAAAGTGTAAGAGTTTCTCATATATTCTAGATAAAGGCCTTCTTAAGATTTATGAGTTGAATTTTCTTCTGTTCTATGAGTTGTCTTGATAATGTCCATTGAAAATCCAAGGGTTTTTGTTTGTTTTTATTTTTATTTATACATATTTATGGAATACAGAGTTGACTATCAGTATTTGTGTACAGTATGTGGTCAATCAATATTATTAGCATGCTTATCACTACAAATCGTAATTACCTTTTGTGTCCCTGACCCAATTATTTCCTATCCCCGTTTCCTCTCCCCCTTTCCCACCTCTAATAACTATAGGTCTGTTCTCTCCTTCTGAAAATTCAATGTTTTATTATGGTCTTTCTTTCCTTCTTTGTTTCTTAGTTCTCACAAGTAAGGACATGTGGTACTTCTCTTTCCATGTCTGGCTTATTTCACTTAACATAATTTTCTCCAAGCTCATCCATGTTGCTGCAAATGGCAGAATTTCATTCCTTTTTATGGCTGAGTAGTATTCCATTGTGTATACATACCACGTTTTCATTATCTGGTCATCCGTTGATGGACCTTTAGGTTGGTTCCAAATCTTGGCTATTGTAAATAAAGTTGTCATGGACATGGGAGTGCATGTATCCCTTCAACATGATGATATCCATTCCTTTAGGTATATACCCAGAAGCAGGAGCACTGGATCATATAGCAGTTCTATCTGTAGTTGTTTGAGAAACCTCCATACTGTTTCCATAATGCCTGCATTACTTTATAGTAAAGTGTAGAAGAGTTCTACCCAACAACAGTGTAAAAGAGTTCCTGCTTCTCTGCATCCTCACTAGCATTTGTTATTCTCTGAAGATCAAAGGTTTTTAATTTGATAATATCCAATTTATTTTTTCTTTTGTCACTTATGCTACTATTATCTTAAATAAAAAGTCTTGGCCAAAAGGTCATAAGGATTCACTGCTATATTTTCTTCTGGGTTTTATAGTTTTAGCTCTTATACTTAGGTCTATGATAATTCAGAGTTAATATCTGTGTTTGGTTAGAAGCAGGGGTCCAACTTTATTCTTGCCTGAGAATGCTTAGTTGTCCCATCACCACTTGTTGAACTGAATGTTCATTTATAACTGTGAAAAGGAAATATTGCCATTCACAAAGTATTCAGCCTTTATATATGTAAATATTTTATAAGGATTCTGTAATATGTCTTATTATATTTCACAATTTTAATTCATTTAATTATTCTCTTTTTTATATTTATTCAACGAATATTGGATTTTGTGCAGAGGACTGCACGAATACACAATTTTTTGGAATTAAAATGTGAGGGAAAAGTCACCACAAAGAATTGTTATTTTAATATTTTAAAAATATATTAAAACGGGGCCGGCCCGGTGGCGCACTGCTACAGTGCACCACTTGGGAGCGCGGTGGCGCTCCCACCGAGGGTTCGGATCCCACATACAGACCGGCCGCTCACTGGCTGAGCGAGGTGTGGGTGCAACACCGAGGGTTGCGATCCCATTGCTGGTCCCGGTCCGGTACGGGCGCGACACTGAGGGTTGCGATCCATTGCCGGACACAAAAAAAGACAAAAAGGGGGAAAAAATATATATATATATTAAAACAATGTCCTAGAATTCCACGGTAATTAATTATATAGTAAAATAAGCATGGAATTGAAAATCACAAAATCGTGTTGAAACTTCAGCCATCCTTTTATAAACTCACTGAGACACAAGTTTTCACATTTTTAAAATGAGATGTTAAGTCAATCTTTCCCATCTCATTAGATTATTATGAGGATAGAATGAAATAATTTTTGCAAAAGTGTTTCGTATTAAAAATTGAAGGCACTACAATTTGCATCATTATAATAAAAAATTATTCATACATAAACATTTGACAAAAATGTATTGAGTCCATATATGTTGAGCAGTGTTCTGGGGCTGGAGATAAGTTGTGAACAACAAATAAGATGTAATTTCTGACCTTAAAGAGTTTCTAGTTAGAAGAGGGGCTTTCAGGCTCTTAAAGAGCTATTATTCTCTTGATGACTACAAATTTAGACTCTATGTCCTTTTATTGTTCAAATTTACATATATAATAACTACTCCAGAATCTTTGACAGAGTATCTAAGACTAAAGACAGAAACCATGCCTGTATAAGACAGTAAACCAAATGGTAAATAGGAAAAAAAGAAAAATCCTACCACAGCATTTGGCATCATACATACAAACTGGTAAATTTTGCTGTGAAATTCATTGCTTATTGGAACCTGCTGTTTTTGAAAGCCTTAAGAAAATTTCTTCTTACATTTTGCTTTTAGTAAATCATCTTCTTCTTTCATATACAGAATCTTTCTTTTTTTTTTTTCCACTATCTTGGTTTACTTACCCAAAAAGTTTCCTATCTAGATTTATGGAAATGTAAGCTGTTATTTCAAGAGTCAACATTGTACACAAGTCACAAAAGAGGTAGAAACAGACTTTCTAAATTAATAGGGAGGCCTCCACAGTTTATTTTATAATGTATTTACTAAAATACATACCCACAGTTCCACAGATTGGTCAATAAACAGTGATGATTCAGGTGATGGAAATTGGAAAACACAGTAATAAAACCTTGTTTGCTCCTGTGATAAACACAGTAATAAAACCATGTTTGCTCCTGTGTTCAACTCTCTAGGTAGGCCATTTCTTCTAGACCATTACAATTCTTAAAAGTGGTCTGGTTTACAAATGGTAAAACGAATCATAAAGTTGTCAACAAACAAAATCAGAAAAATATTTGTAAGGGGAATTTAAATGCATTTATTTAGAAAATATATTATAAACTACAGCATACAAATAAAGAGGTTGGAATGCCACGGTTTGACAGTATAAGAGCAAAAATCAAAGTATCAAATGCTGATTGTATCAAATGAGTATCACAAGGTCGGAAACTGTCCCAGAGGCTGAAGAAAACTGGAACGTTTGCCACTGTCCACAAGGGATAAAGAGAAATGTAAGGAAAATCAATACAGGCTTCTTGAAATTCATCACAGGATATATAGTGGGAGGCATAAAAAACAAAAAGTCAAAAATTAGCAGCCTCAGAGCAGTAGCAATAGCCATATCCAGGGCCCTAAGTACAGCCCAGTCCCGGGCAGCTCTTGCTACCCATATCACAGTCATAGCCAAGTCCACATCAACAGTCCCCATAAGAGTTCCTGTCATAATTGGAATGCATGGTGTCAGCATATCAAGTTTCATTCTCATTGTAAGAGTAACTATCATTCAGGGCTCCAAGACCTATACTTCAACTGTCGAGAATGGGCGGGGCGAGTGTCACAGAGACTCTGCTTTCTACATCAGCTTGTATAGCAGCCTCGCATTTTGTGATGTCCTCTTCAAAAAAAGATTTAAGGAAGTTTTCAGATAATCTTCTACTAACTTGGTTTTCCCCAAAATAAATCTTCAGTCTAAAATAAGAAGTTATTTTTTATGAACATAATCCTCAGATTTTATCATGCATAACCAGCAGCATGACATCTACCGTTAAGCTGAAGGTCCCAGGCGAGCACATGCCCACTTGAGAGCTGCTACGACAAATCTTTTTCCTCTTTCATTATCCTGTTATTTTACCTGAGACCACAAACTCAAGTTCTTCCTCAGCACAATTTAACACTTCACAGAAGCTGTGTTCCTATTAATGCATAAAGCCACTGAGACAGAATTATGTCTGTGTTCACCTGCTTTCAAAACAACACTCTATTGATGATTAAGACTCATCTCCCATCAAATCTACAGAGTTAATTGACGAGGAAAATTATCAGTATATGTATCAAAAATTATGCTCTAAAAGCAAACTATTTTTTCTCTTTGTAATATCTCACCCACCTAACTTGGTTGTTAATACTTTGATAGTTTATTCATTCTTCATATGATTGTTTATATATTTCTATTATTCAAAATTAAGTCAAAATTTAGTAAAGAATGTTTCACATTTTTCAAAGTATTCTTCAAATTTCTATCCTTCATTCTGTTTATCTTTTTTCCATGGCTAAGCATTACTCATCTTTTGACAATTAACCCAAATACAGCCATACCCAAATGAAGAAATAACACAGATCATAAATATAATGCATTTTAAATGAATTGTTTTACTGGAGACAATGTAATCACAGTGTAATCATAGGCAAAAGCATATCTCTACCCTTTACTCCCAAGTATATTCCAGTTTGGAGACCTGATGGCCAGTGCACCTAGATTCAAATTCCAGCTTTGTCATTTACCATTTGTGAAATCTAGACAACTTTAACTCTCTTTGTCCCTCAGTTCCCTCATTTTCTAGTGGAGATACTAATAGTGAGTATTAAGGATTGAATGAGTTAATATTTGTAAAGCATTGAGAACAGTGTCTGGAAATGACAATTTTTATTACATTATTAATTGTAAGCTATGATTATTATTGCATATATTAAAACCATTTACACATTCAGAGAGAGAGAATGAGACAGAGAAGAGCATCATGCCTTTATGGCCTATGGCACATCAGAAATAAAACAAATAGAAGACAGAAAACTAATATAGTATTATTTGATTATACATAGCATTAAGAACAAAGAATGTTAATAGGGACCTTTGAGACTGTGAAACTTTTAGAAGGAAATAGTTATTAGCTTTGCTACATATTACCTGAAGCAAAATGACTGCTAATATTCCATTGAAATGTTAACAGTTGCATTCAAAGATTAATTTTAGTTTAACAATCATGGAATTACAAATGGGATGCATTTAGAAAATTCTGGTAATGAAACACATATAAATACTGGCATATAAATACTGGTACTGGCATAAAAATAGACACATGAATCAATGGAATAGAATAGAGAATTCAGAAATCACCCCATACATCTACAGCCATATGATCTTTGACAAAGGCAGCATATCTACACACTGGGGAAGAGACTGCCTTTTCAACAAGTTGTGCTGGGAAAACTGGATACTCATATGTAGGAGAGTGAAACTAGACCCGTGCCTTTCACCATATACCAAAATCAACTCAAAATGGATTAAAGAATTAAGTATACATCCTGAAGCAATAAAACTCCTTAAAGAAAACATAGGGGAAACACTCCAGGAAAGAGGACAGACTTCAAGAATAGGACCCAAAAAGCATAGGCAACTATAGGAAAAATAAACAAATAGGATTATATCAAACTAAAAAGCTTCTGCACAGCAAAAGAAACAATCAACAGAGTAAAAAGACAACCAACAGAGCAGGAGAAAATATTTGCAAAATATACATCTGACAAAGGATTAATATCCAGGATATATAAGGAACTCAAACAACTTTACAGCAAAAAAATAACCCAATTAAAAAATGGGTAAAGGAGTTGAATAGGCATTTCTCAAAGGAAGATATACGAATGGCCAACAGACACATGAAATAATGTTCAACCTCACTTAGCATCCGGGAAATGCAAATCAAGACCACTTTGAGATACTATCTCGCTGCACTTAGGATGGCTAATATCCAAAAGACTGAGAATGATAAGTGCTGGAGAAGTTGCAGGGAAAAAAGAACTCTCATACACTGTTGATAGGGCTGCAAAATGGTGCAGCCTTTATGGAAAATGGTATGGAGGTTCCTCAAACAATAGCAGATAGATCTACCATATGACTCAGCTATTCCACTGTTGGGAATATACCCAGAGAAGTGGAAATCATCATGCTAAAGGGACACCTGTACTCCGATGTTTATTGCAGCTCTATTTACAATAGCCGAGAGTTGGAACCAGCCCAGATGTCCATAATCTGATGACCGAATAAGGAAACTGTTACATCTACACAATGGAATACTATTCTGCTATAAAAAAGAACAAAATACTACCATTCGTAACAACATGGATGGACTTAGAGAAAATTATATTAAGCGAAACAAGTCAGGCACAGAAAGAAAAATACCACATGTTCTCACTTATTTGTGGGAGCTAAAAATGAATAAATAAATAAATAAACACACAAACAAATCAAGGAGGGGAGTAGAAGACAGAATAACCACAAAAATTCCTTGAATTGTTTAAATCAAGTGAACAGATATGATGTGGGGGTGTAGGGGGTTGAACAGAATGGGTAAAGGGGCATGAAAATCAACTACAATGTATATTGAGAAGAAAAATTTTAAAAAGAAAATTTTTAAAAATTCTGGGGATGAAACATATAAATAAGCTATTGTTAATATGAATGAGGTAATTTTTAATTGTTTTACATATTATTTTATTTTTGAGAGAAAAAAGTAAAATACTGAAAGATAATTTTCCCCAGGATTATGAAGGCATTGTGGAAAGTTAGAAATAAGATAAATTCATTTTCCAGAATGTTTCACTTACAGAATGATTTAATATGCTACCTACTAATGTTTCTAGAATCTGAACTCTGAAATTTAAAAAGATTTTTTTAAAGTCATGTAGTATGTTTTTAATAGGTTTATCTAGTTCTATTAGCATTTACATAATTTTCCTTTCTGCTAGTATAATGGAAATAGCCATCAGTAGAACATGTATTTCTAAAAGCAAATGGTGGATTTGAAATGATTAATCCATATTTTTCCCCTTAGAAATTGCAACATGCAGATTAGAGATGCTTAAACTGGATGGGAAGCCAAGCCATGGTCATGGGATATATTACATTTGAGCCCCCCAAATAAGAATCATGTCCATGACCTCCACGTTAATGAGAGAGCCACAGACAAGAATCACTGACTGGATCAGATGCTCTTTACATCCCGCACTGCTCCAAAATTATAAGTTCTCTTTAGCAGAGAATTCAGCAGCACCAGGAAATACAGCAAAGTAAAAATAGTCACAATCATTAAATCAAAAACGTCAGAAAGTTCCAAAAACTCCCAAGTTGATTTTCAGGTAAAGTGTGAATAAAAATGCGTAACAAAATTTCTACTTAGAATTAGCATATAGAAGATTAAGAAAGATCTTTCCTCCCATAACAAAAAAGAAAACTTGGAAAAGGGAAAAAACATACTTCTCCATGGGACTAACAAAGAGCAGTAGATGCAAAGAATCCTTATCAAACTGAATTTGAGAGAGAAACAAGCCTTAAAAGAATAGGAAGCCATGGGAGATTTCCTAGCTTGGGGCAGATGTCCGCAGTGGCTGTAGGCAGACCAGACATAAAGAGAATTTAAGAATAATCCTTATACATTTCAAATATGAAAGAGAAGCCTGTTCCCTGATTTCACCCCAACTCTATGAAGTGCTTATGTTCTGATTTCCAACAGGGGATCCACAACTAAAGCCAGCTTAACACCTCAAAATGTGCATTGGTAGGCCACAGGGAGAAAAACATGTTTCAACTCAAGCATCCAACTCATGAAGAGCATAATCTCTTTTATTTAGAGCCAGTACTACCTTCTTTTAATCTCCATCTGACATCACTGTGATACTTTGCTCTGGAGGCTGTAACTGACAACACATAAAATGTAATAGCAGCCAGGTAGAGCATTACAGTTCTTGAAATGAAAGGAGTTTCTCCGTAATAGAAACTCAATTGCCATATGCTGCATCCGTAAGTGGCATGTTGGAACACAGCACACTCTGATCCTAAACACACCTTATCTTAATTCTCAACACCTAAGGCAAAGGCAGGTTCATAATATATGTCTTTGCAGACAGACAAATAATAACAGTATCTTATATTTTAGTGTTTTACAGTTTACAAAGTGTTTTCATTTATGTCACCTTATATGACAACAAAAAAAATGAATTCTATTTTACAGAAAAGAAACCAAGCCTTGGAGACATTAAACTACTTGCATATGGTTAATCAAATGATAAATAGAAGGGCAAATTGCAACCACATCTTCCTTGTTCTAAACACAGGGCTCTTTCTAGTCACACGAGAACACATTCTTTCAGACAGTTCATATCATAAAAACAGCATGCAGGTTTATATAGCCAAAATCTCTGCTTTGGTTTTTCATTATGACTGTATGATAAGCAGATGCATTACATGAGCTAATGTATACATTCATTTGTGCAATTAATATTAACTTAATGTCCTTCATGTGTTAAGCCCTGGAAATGAAAAATAGCCCTTGTTCTCAAGAATTACAAATGTGATAAACATGTAAGTAATCAATTCCAAGATATTATGACAAGAAAAGCATAGAGATGGGCACTAAGGTAAGCGAGAAGGTTCTGGAAAGCTTCAAGAGGATGAATAAGACTTTGTAAGAAAATCATCAAGGAAAATATCCCAGAAAGAGATAACGAGTCATATACTAGAAAATAGAGACCGTCATGATATAGTAAGGGTGCACTAGGTATTTCGACATGGAGTGCCCAGAATTCTGTCTTTGGACCTCTTCCCTTTTCTGCTTATTCTCACTCCCTTAGTGATCTCATCCACTTTGGGGGCTTTAAATACTCATCTGTATTGCTGCTAACTACCAAATTTGTAACTCTGGCCCAGATCTCTTCCTAGACTCATGTCCAGCTACGTAATCAACATCTCCATCTGGATATCAGGTAAGCATCTTGAACATAAAAAGTCCAAAATTGACCTCTTGATCTTGCCCTGCAGATTCACTTCTCTTGCAGCTTATTTCTCTCAATTTAAGACTGTCCAGTCTTGTCATTCAGCCTAAACCTTGGAATCAACCTTAATACCTCTCTTAGCATTTATACTTCACAACCAATCATTCAGCAAAACCAGTAAATCCTACCATTTAGATATGTCATCATTTCTATTGCCATCACCAACAGCTAATTGCAAATAGATTCTTAATTGTTCTCCCTGCTTCCACTCTTGCCCATTCCTACTCCTTACCAGGATCTTATTAACATAGAAGCCAGAGAGGGCCTGTTAAAATATGTCAGGTTTTGTCACTCCTCTGTTCTAAACCCTGCAATG
This sequence comes from Galeopterus variegatus, assembly GCF_000696425.1. Classification (NCBI taxonomy): domain Eukaryota; kingdom Metazoa; phylum Chordata; class Mammalia; order Dermoptera; family Cynocephalidae; genus Galeopterus; species Galeopterus variegatus. The sequence continues at coordinate 72,630 of NW_007733524.1, forward strand.
GAATCCCTTCAAGATTTTCTTGAATGCCATCTTCTCAAGGAAAACTTCGCTGCCATCTTATTTGAAAGTTCAGCTCCCTTCCCTGGTATGCTCTATCTCATTAACTTCCTTCATTTTCCTCCAAGGCCCTTTTCACCATCTGACATGGTATCTTTTACTTATTTATTGTAAGTTCCCAATGCAAAAAAGGTAAGTTGTACAAGTACAGTGATTTTTGCCTAGAATAATAATTAGCAGAGAGTAGGTTCCCAAAACTTATTTATTGAATGAATGACTATTGGGGAAACAGGGTGTATGGTAAAGTTTCAGATGGGATGAAGTTTGAAAACTAAGCCGTACTTGCAAAATGATGGTAATTACCTCTGGGGTGCCTATACTTCCTGGTATGCCAGAGACAGTCCCTATGATTCAGGTGTAATTATTAATAGGGCTCCCTTAAACTGTACAAAACATTCCAGTTTGGATGATAAATGATATAGTTACTCTACTACATGGTATGCTAGGAAATTTGAACTTTTTCTCATAGGCAGTAGGAAGCCATCAGAAGACTCACAACAGGTGAGTGGAATAAGCAGATATGTGTTTTAAAAAGGTAATTCAATAGCAACAAAAAGACTAAAATTGAGTGGAGAGAGACTGAAAATTGGGAAAATAGTTCAAAAGCCAATACAAACCTGCCAAGATGGAGATTATTCCATGTTGTTACATATGGCAGTATTTCCTTCTTTATTAACTAAATATCGCATGCTAAATATAGGCCACATTTTCTTTAACCATTCTTCTTTCGATGGACATTTAGGTTATTTCCATATGTTGGCTATCATGAATAATGCTGCAATGACATAGGAGCGCAGATATCTCTTTGAGATCCTGAGTGCAATTCCTTTGAATAAGTACTCAGAACTGATATTTCTGGATCATATAGTAGCTCTATTTTTAATTTTTTAAGAAAACTTCATACTATTTTCTGAAATGGTGGTACCAATTTATATCCCCATCAAAAGCTCATAGGGTCCCTTTTTCTCCTCATCCTCATCAACACTTGTCATCTTTTGATTTTTTAATATAGCCATGCTAACAGGTGTAAGGTGATATATCATTGTGGTTTTAATTTGTATTTCCCTGATGATTAGTAATGTTGAGCATTTTTTCATATACCTGTTGGCCATTTGTAAGTCTTCTTTGTATGAATGTCTTTTCATGTCCTTTGCCCATTTTTTAATCAGGTTATTTGGGGTTTTTTGTTTGTTTATTTTTTGCTATTGAGTTCCTTATATATTTTGAATATTAGCCCCTTATCAGGGATATGATTTACAAACATTTTCTCTGCCATTGGTTGGTTTTTATTTTGTTGATTGTTTCCTTTTCTGTGCATAAGCTTTGTAGTTTGATATAGCCCCACTTCTGTATCTTTGCTTTTGTTGCCTGTGCTTTTGGGGTCTTATCCAAAAAGAAACTGGTTACATTGTATATTGTTGCATATACTAATTATCCTAATTTGAGCATCACATATTGCACACAGGTATTGATATTCAACTCTGTACCCCACAGATATGTACAATCAACTGTTACAATAATAAAATAAATAAAAAATTTTGAAAAATCATTGCCAAGACCAATGTCAAGGAGATTTTCCCCCATTTTTTTCTTCTAGGAGTTTTGTGGTTTCAAGGTTTTACGTTTAAGTCTTTAATCCATTTTGAGCTGATTTTTGTATCTGATGTAAGATAAGTGGAATATCATTCTTTTGCATGTAAATATCTAGTTTTCCCAACACCGTTTTTTCAAGAGACTGTCTTTTACCCATTGTGTATTCTTGGCAACCTTGTTGAACATTAGTTGGCCATATATGTGTGGGCTTACTTCTGGCCTCTCTGTTCTGTTCCATTAATCTATCAGTCTGTAAGTAAAGTGAAACTGTTCTTCTTACCCTCTCAAGTGCATCAATTTTTGGATTTTTCTGAAATCTCTTCACTGGACTCCCAGGTTCCCAAAGAGTTATTCCTGTCCGTAGATAGTTATCAAAACAGATATTTCTGTGGAGGTTTAAGGGCTATAATCTCCTATTCTGCCATCTTGCTGATGTCCTGCCAACCTATTTTTTTATTTAGGCACAAATCTCCTTCATGATGGCATTTGTTTATTCCTTTTTAGCTCATTGTGCAGATCATTCTTAATACATTTGTGTTAGATTTAAATTAACTTAATGGCATATGGTAAAATCTACTGTAAAAAAAATGTAGGCAATATTGCTTATGGGGTCAAAAAACTGAACATCTGCAAAACTAAGTAAAATTTCCTGCCCACCCATGTTAGTGAGAAGCAAGGTATTGTTGTGTTAGGTCTAACACAGTGATGTACTGAAGATCATGCACTTTAACCGAGTTATTAAGCTTCTCTTCCTTTCTAACAGAACCTAAAGAAAAAGCATTTCTGCATCAACTTGTGACTTGAAGATATGGTCATTGGCATTGATGTGTTTTCGTTGAAGTGATCACATAAACTGAAACTTCGGATGATGCTTTCTGAATGTTTTCAGAGATAGACTCGAGATTTCTGACCTCATTTTTATATTAAATTAATTTCTAACATCTTTACTGTTTTAAAATATGGGTTTTATTATTATTTAAGTATGGTGAGGCCAACAGATCAGAAGACAACAGCCACTGAATAGATAGTCCATTACTCACAGATCCCAAGAGGAGGGGGCACACCATGCCACAGGGGCCACATGAAGAAAGCTCTAGGGTCAGTCAGGAGGCAAAGAGAGTGGAGAAATGTGATAAAGAGTATTTATTGTGGTTTCTGTGAAAAATAACAGCCAAGGAAGGATAAGCGGGATTAGAATTGGCTAGTTTGAATAATTTCAGTGAGATCTGGACCAACAGAGCTGTCCCTAGCTGTTTAGTGCCTGGCTCTGGGGTTATTTGAACAGGTAGATGAGGGCCCAGAGTGTGAGAGCCCAATAAAAGAGATGGTTGGGGTGTGGGTCCTAGATTGGCTGGTTTGCATTTGAAAAGCACACTCACATTTAGCCTAGAGGGGTAATTTTTTCACTCCTTCTAAGAATTGGCTAACCCTGGAGGGGCAGGCTCTCCAAGGTCAACAAGTCACCAAATGTCAGAATACACAAAATAAAAGACATGGTTAATATATTTGCACATTCTTGTTGCTTTATTCATTTATTTGAGAAAATTTGCCATTAAGCATTGAATGCTAAAGGAGCAATATAATTGACTTTCAAGATAAGTTATTTATGAACTACCTACACCTCAGATTTTATTGCATGTACATCAAGCTCAGAATCTCCTCTAGAGTAGAATGAGAGAAAGCAGATCTGATGGAAGAAGTGCACAGCAAGTGGATTAAATATCTGCAAGCAATCAGATATTCTGCTTTATTAGCATTATCTTATCAAGTCCAATATTAATGTTTTTTCAAGCACTGTTTAACATGTGATAAATGCTATTCCATCTTGTTTGAAACATCTTATATAAACATATGACAAAAAAATTCCAAAATCCTCTTTATGTCATATGGTTTGTCTTTGGCTAAAGAATAATGATTTAATTAGCTTCCCTATTTCTCTGATTATAGACAATAATTCTGTTATTCTACTGTGTGCTGTAATTATGCTCTGATCATAAAACTGAAGTGCGAGAACAAAAATTATAATGAGCATAATTACTAAATCACTAGTAGCCTTCATCATGTTTGTCCCATTGTCACTTGCAATTGCAACCACTTTTCTTTACTGAGTTTCCTTTCTACAAATATATTTTTTCACCAGATTCATGTTGTTTGTTGTGTGAGTTTCAGAGATCTCTCAACAAAAGAGCAAAGTAGAATCATGGCAGGTTTCATCATTAATACAACATTTTATCAACCTTAAAAAATATTTTTTCCATTGTTTCAAACATATTTAAATGTTTGATGTATACAATACAGAAATAGAGTATTTAATTATATTGTGAATTCTTTGGCAAACAGAACATAATTCAGGAAAATAAATTTAAGTAAAGTTAAAATTTAAATATTTTCTAGAAAAAAATATGTACATTGGTGTTATACCTTGGGAAATCTTCTGAAGGCTTATTAGAAGAAAGTAATGTCAAGCTCCAACCCGGACCCACTGAATCTGATCTAATTTTTTTTTAACAAAAACCTCAGGTGATTTGAATCCATGTTAAAATTAAAGAAACAATCAACAGCATACACTCTCATAATATTTGGATTCATTTTCAATGTTTCTCTATTTAAATGCTCATCAGTTCTTGATAGTTTTTTTAAAGAAACAATCAACAGCATACACTCTCATAATATTTGGATTCATTTTCAATGTTTCTCTGTTTAAATGCTCATCAGTTCTTGATAGTTTTGATCCAAAAGTCAAGAACTTTCACAATCATTGTTTACTACGGCATATATCTCTTATGATCATGACTACTTCAATTAGCAGAGAAAATTTCAATATATACTCATAAAGACAAGAGCAGGTCAATTTACCTCTGGACTGCTTACCTATATTTGAAAGTGAATGTTCACATAGTAACTGTACATCTCAACAGAGCATGCTTTGTCAATATAACTGACATTATCACACTGAAACCATCCCATGATTAGGAATAACAAAAGGTTCACAGATGCCAAGAATAAGGTTGGAGTGGACATTAGACCATTCAGTGTTCCAGAAGTTGAAGTCAAAGCAAATCTTAAATTTATTCTGTATATACATAGCCAATTCATTCTCTTCCTTTTTCTGTTAATTTTTATCTTAAAACAGAGTATCTGCTTATGTAAGAGTTCAGGACAACATGTTCCTCTAGTGCAATTAAGAACATACTTTATCGACTTTCTGCTTATGTAAGAGTTCAGGACAACATGTTCCTCTAGTGCAATTAAGAACATACTTTATCTATTAGTATAGAAGAATTTTACCCTCTCAGATACTGATATGATCTTTCATTTCTGTGAAATTTGTAAGTATAAACTTAACAATGATCAACCATTAAATAAAATGACCAACCTATGATCATTCTCATCATACTTTCTACCTGTCTGGCATGCTTTTTTTAGGGGCATTCTAAGATGCTCTAGAAAACTGAAATTTTGTTCAAATTTGTCTTTGTTGACAACTGCAGGTAAAACATCTTAAAATATATAGTTTCAGTTTTAGGGAAAGTGGAGACATTGCCTGTTTTGTCTAATTTTGTCTCCTTGAACAGGTTCTAAGATAAAGGTTAATAAGACTACTTTATAGACATTTGGTGAGTCTTGGCAAATTTCTTTGGCATTGTTTTAGTTAGTTTGGGCTGCAATAACAAAATGCCATAGAATGGGTGGTTTATAAACAGCAGAAATTTATTCCTCACAGTTCTAGAGACTGGAAATCCAAAATCAGTATGGTCAGGTTCTGGTGAGGGTTCTCGTCTGAAATGTGAACTACAGTCTTCTCATTGTATTCTCACATAGTGGAAAGAGGGCAAGAGCTCCCTGGAGTCCATTAATAAGGGCACTAATTGCATTCCTGAGGCTCCACCCCCATGACCTAATCACCTCCCAAAGGCCTCATCTCCTAATACCATCACATTGGGGGTAAGATTTCAACATATAAATTTTGTGGGGACACAAACAGTCCAATGTAGGCATAATTCTCATAAATTGAGATAGGGAAAGACTGAACAAGTAGATAATGGATTATTCTGCCAATTCTTTACTTTTGGTAAAATAAACAATAATTTAATCAAGTTGTCAATTGATAGATCATTTAAAATAACTTTATTAGATAATTTTGGCCTATACTTCAGAGAAGATCAAAAAATCAAGTGGAATTGCTATAACCAAACCTACTCCATTTCTGTCTACTTTACTATGTGAACAAGTCTCCTAGTGTTTTTTTATCTAAAGAACTAAAAATAGAAATAGAAATGATGCTGAAACTTATTTCATTCCAGCAAAGAATAAAGTTTTTCAAGAATCTGTGAAATAATGAATTTTAAGGAAAAATGTATCTTTTTGTTTTTCTCTCATTATTAAAAGCTATCTTCCTAATATCTTTATTTTTAGTAACTATTGAGCTTGTAATATTTTTATGATACTCTGATCAATGATGCACTAATACTGTATTTCATCAATTCTAACCTTCTACCAAGTGTGTAGCACACCTTTATTTTACTCACCATTAATAAAATGCAGTATACATTAAGTCTCCAGACTTGTTCATTCTACATATTTGTCACTTTGCAATCTGTGACCTACATCTCCTCATTCCCCCTCTATACCTGCCTGCCCCGAGGTAATAATTTTTGAAGACCTTAGTTAATAAAATTGTACTATATTTGGAGTTTCTGCTAAATACATAGATTTTAGTTGTTCTTGCCACACACACAAAAATAGCATCTAAATGAGATAATGGACATGTTAATTTGCTTCACTGTAGTAACATTTTACTACCTATGTGTATCCCATAACACCATATTGTATACTTTAAATACACACAGCAAAATTTATTTTTTAAAAAATAAAATGCAATGGCACACATCCACATCCATTGTCAAATGCATGCAATTTCAAAGCTGTTAAAATGTACAGATATGCATCTAAAAATCAATGAAATCTAATAATAATAACTGCTATGGACTAAATTGTGTCTCCCCCCACCTGCAATTCATATGTTGAAGTTCTAACAACCAATGTGACTATACTTTAAGATAAGGCCTATAAGGAGGTAATTAAGGTTAAATGAAGTCATAGGATATGGGTGGAATCCTGATTCAATAGGATCAGTACTCATATAAAAAGAGATACCAGAATACGCTCTCTCTTTCTCTCTCTCTGTCTTGTAAGGACAGCATGAAGGTAGCCATCTGAAGCCAAAAGAAGAGGCCTCAGAATGATATCTACCTTGCCAGAACCTTGATGCTGGACTTCCTCACCTCCAGAACTATGAAAAATAAATTTCTGCTGTTTAAGCCACCCAGTTTGTTATGACAACCCTAGCTGACTAAGACAATAACCTTATCCATAGAACAATTTTAAGACATAGTTTTGTGGTTACAGGGAATAAAATGTACAAATAGACAAAGTTAAATGTAAAACTAAATTATAAAATTATAATTTTTTTCTCTATGTAAATAAAGAAAGAGGAGATACAGGACAGAGTAGTTAATAAAATACTTGTTATTATAAATATATATTTTAATGGTAACAAATTCTGTGGGAAAAAGGAAATAGAAAGATAAGTTGAAGGAGGAGAAAAAAGATGTAAAGTCTTTAATACTGAGATCTTGGTTAGAGATTTTTCAATAGACAAGAAATAGTGTGTAGAAAATGGCCATTGTACTTAAATTCTATTGGTAGATTGAAAAAGTATTGTAACAATTTTATTTCAAAGTGACAATAGTTAAAATACTCCAGAAATTATTTACTGACATACATTTAAAAATTGATCTAAAGTGTTTCAGTTCAACTTTAGATCAGTATTTAAATATGTGTTGATCTAAAGTTGAACTGAAACAACTTTACAACATAAAAACAAGTAACCCAATTAAAAAATGGGCAAAAGAGCTAAATAGGCATTTCTCAAAGGAAGACATACGAATGGACAACAGACACATGAAACAATGTTCAACATCACTCAGCATTTGGGAAATGCAAATCAAAACCACGCTGAGATACTCTCACCCCAGTTAGGATGGCTAATATCCAAAAGACTCTGAATGATAAATGCTGGCGAGGTTGCGGAGAAAAAGAAACTCTCATACACTGTTGGTGGGACTGCAAAACAGTGCAGCCTCTATGGAAAATGGTATGGAGGTTTGTCAAACAATTGCACATAGATCTACCATATGACCCAGCTATCCCGCTGCTGGGGATATACCCAGAGGAATGGAAATCATCAAGTCAAAGGTATACCTGTTCCCCAATGTTCATCACAGCACTCTTTACAATAGCCAAGAGTTGGAACCAACCCAAACGTCCATCATCAGATGAGAGGATACAGAAAATGTGGTATATCTACACAATGGAATACTACTCTGCTATGAAGAAGAATGAAATACTGCCATTTGCAACAACATGGGTGGACCTAAGAGAATTATATTAAGTGAAACAAGTCAGGCATAGAAAGAGAAATATCACATGTGCTCACTTATTTGTGGGAGCTAAAAATAAATATATAAATACACAAATAAACTGGGGGGAGGGAAGAAGACAGAACAATTACAATTCCTTGAAGTTGATACAACAAGCGAACAGATATGGGGAGGGAGGGGGGAGAAGGAGGGAGGAAGGTTTCAATAATGGGCCACAATAACCAACCACATTGTATATTCACAAAATAAAAGAAAATTTAAAAAATAAAAAATAAATAAATATTGATCTAATATTTTAGATACCATCTTTAAAAAATATGAGGCAACATGTAATTTTTCAGAACTCTTTCATGGTGTAGAGTAGATATGATTAGTGTTTACCAATATCATATTCTCTCATTCTAAGCACACAAATGACTTTTACTTGAATATGAGGCCAATTGATAAGTCCTAGTCAATAAAATAAAGAGATATATGTGTTTTCCAAACAAAGTAATTCTCTATTCTCTCTTTCCCTGTCACTGAAGACAAAGAAGGTCAATCCCTCTGCAAATGATTTAGTCAGAAGATGATGGGTCTCCATCAGCCTAGATTCCTAAGTTACTTTTGAACAACGTGACTCTGATGACTCATAGTAGATGTGTAATACATTTTTACTGGAAGAAGCAGCTGAGATTTGGGGATTGTTGGTTACCATAAATGAACTTAACCTAGAGTAATCCAGACAGAGAGTGAGTGAGGAAAAGGATGTGGAGACCACCTGGATCATGAAACCTTGGGGAAGAGAAAGTTTCAAAAGCTATTATTGTAGGACTTGGAGAGAAAAAGTAAGATGAGGTCTGAATACTAATGAATTTGATAAATTGAAATTTCATTGATGATTTGGCAGAAAAGCGTTTCAGGAAAGTGTTGGAGGTTGACCCAATTGCTGTAAATTGAAGAGGAAGTGGGAAGTGAGGAAGGGTACCAGCATCATTCCAAGACTGTGACTCTGAAGGAGCAGAATTCAAGGAAGCAATTTGGAAAAGAAATGATGCACTAAATTTTTTTTAAAAAAGAAAGAGAATCGAGTGTCAATATGGCCTGAAATAAGTCATATACATACAATTTGGATAACCCCCAATGTACCTGTAGTCCAAATTACAAATAATACTTAGTAACACACACTTTTATTTCTCATCAAATCTTTATTGTTGTCTTTGTCTGTCTTCCCAACTAGGTCATCAGCTTCTGGAGAACAAAGGCAAAATTATATTTCTGTGTTTGTCCCACAGCATTTACAAGTAACTGGTACTTAGTAGATGCCTGATAAAGTTGATTCATTGATTAATTAATCATTATCCACACCAAAATCTTGAAAACTAAATATAATAACATAAATATTGGATTGTATTGTCTTTTTGTATGAAGGTTAACTAATAATACAGGAATACCATAAATTTTAGAAATAATATTGTTCTCATTTCCCCCCAAATTAAGAAGACTTACTAAAAGGCCTTCTGAATACACTCAGTTTTTCCATTAATCAATTATGTCATTTGTAAACACTAAGGACCAATTCAGAAGATTATAATCTGAAATGATCAGTTATCTGGCTGCTATCCATAACCACTTGATGGTAAATTTTAGGATGCTTAAGGGTATGTTATTCATTCATTTCTGCAAGTACAAATACTTGAAAGCAGTTAAAAAATAAGACAGCTAATAACTAAGGATTTCAGTCTTTGAGTATAAGAAATATTCTCATACAGATAATGATATGTCCAGTGATTTTCACTGGAAAAATTTTTAGTAATATTTAAGGATCCAAAGGAGAGATGTTATGTTAACTCAGGACACATAGATGCTCCTGTCTGGACATTTTGGAGATCATATAGGCCAAAATATTTTGATGTTTCAACAGTGATCAAATGGAGAGGACCTTGGACGAGTGACAATTCTAAAAGAAAGGCAAAAATCTGAACAAAAATCTGAGCCCCTTTTCAGAATAGAAAAAATTTCCACTCAAGTATGAACCTCTGAGATTCTAAACCATAAACAAGCCAAATGGATGGAAAATTCAGGAAAAAAGAAAGCAAATCCTGCAGATAAACTATTCTGAATCCAGCACTCAGATTTAACCTCAGAACCAACTGGATGCAGAATGAAAAAAATACATAATAGCAACAAAAGAGCAAAATAGACCCAAAAAAAGTTAGAAAGGAGAATCAGCAATCACTATGCTGGTAAAAGAGTACTTGTTCAAAAAATCAACATAAAA
>NW_007733524.1:83150-84827 GCF_000696425.1 Galeopterus variegatus
ATAGGCCAAAATATTTTGATGTTTCAACAGTGATCAAATGGAGAGGACCTTGGACGAGTGACAATTCTAAAAGAAAGGCAAAAATCTGAACAAAAATCTGAGCCCCTTTTCAGAATAGAAAAAATTTCCACTCAAGTATGAACCTCTGAGATTCTAAACCATAAACAAGCCAAATGGATGGAAAATTCAGGAAAAAAGAAAGCAAATCCTGCAGATAAACTATTCTGAATCCAGCACTCAGATTTAACCTCAGAACCAACTGGATGCAGAATGAAAAAAATACATAATAGCAACAAAAGAGCAAAATAGACCCAAAAAAAGTTAGAAAGGAGAATCAGCAATCACTATGCTGGTAAAAGAGTACTTGTTCAAAAAATCAACATAAAAAAATGACCTGAACTAAAATTACCTATAAACTATGTCACTCAAGCATAACATTATATGAAGAAAAGAAATAGATCTTTGAATGAAGAGTATCTGAGTAACTTTAATAAAATTTATTTCAGTCAATCCACTTTGAGGCAAAGTCAGCTCAACAGCTGCATTTGGATTTCCAAGAACAACAAAGAACAGACACATTAGTTACCAAAAATAATACAGGAACTGAAGCCCAGATATGAGCTGAGCAAGCAGATGAGATCAATGTGATGGTGATCAAGGTGTTGAAGTGTCTAGATGACTAATATCTTCCACAGCAAGCCGGGCTTCTTCATTCCCAGCTAAAAGCAGAGACATATCTACAGCTATATCCAAGTCATTGGGAACATCTGCATCCATAACCAAATCCAGCCACAGTTATAACCCAGGTCTCCAGAGACACCATTTCCAGAGTCACAATTCCAGAAAAACCTGGATGGTATCAGCCAGAATAGCAACTATTTAATACATCAGACTAGAAAAAAGGGTGCATCCTGATATCTAGAAGTAAGTAATCAGTTAGACGTCAGTCTCCACAGCACTATTTACATCTACCTAGAAGTGAGTGGTATATTGCAAATAAACTCTCTACCTTATTATTCTATTAACTAAATTAAAGAATATAACAATCCTCATTAATCTGTTGTCCTCTCACATAAGGAATGGCTTTGTACTCACTAAAGAAACTTAAATATGCTTTGAGGTTAAGTTGTAATTCCTTTGAACTCACACTGATCTATAGCCTATATTAAGAAGTGAAAATCTTTAACTTTTCAACCCTGGATTTAAAGCTCTGAAACTAGACTGTGTTCTACTCTGCTCAAATATACTGAAATTTCTTTGCCCTCTAATAAAATCCCATATCTCCTCTCAAAAAGTGTGACTAGGTGAACCTTCCCCAGACACAGGGAGTTTCTGAACAAATCTCATTTGTTTGGGATAGAACAAACTCTCTTGCTTTCAGTGTTGCTGACACACACCTGCCACCTGGTATTCACCAGGAAACTAAATGACCAGCATGACATGTCCAAATGTAGCAATTGCCCACAAATATTATCTGGCCTTATGGACAGACCCCAGGAAGGTAATCACCAATATTAACTAACAGTGTTGACCTGAAACCATCAAATACCATTTCTCTTTAAAAAAACACTCAGAAAACAAATAGCTTCACTTGTTTTTTCAAGTGTGCAGATGTTTTGAGTACCTGTATTCAGAAGGAACTATACTAAGTTTAATAATTGCTGGTCCCTGAATTAA
>NW_007733524.1:85353-100536 GCF_000696425.1 Galeopterus variegatus
AAGGCTTGCTGGGATTAGATGGGCCATTAAAGACAGGATATGCAGGGTTACAAGAAGCATTTTGGCAAGTGTTTGAATATGATCCTCCTCAACACTATCATTTGTTTCTTCTTTGCTCTCTTGCTCAATCCTGCCTCTTGACAACAGTCAGTAAAAAATATTTATTGCTGCTTATTTCCCAGAAAGTAGCTTTTAACCTGCATGCCATGTTGCCTTGAGTGTTGGCCTCACCATTTTACTGACTGATAAAACAATGTTTAGCTTAATCAACCAGTCGATTTAGAGGAAAAGTCACTGCCATTTTATCATTTTCTCTTCTCACTCTGTTGGCAATTGTACTGTTGTTTTTCACCCCCTCCCCCTCAGCTGAGCTGTGATGTGGATCATGAGGAGTGGCAAGACTCTGAAAGAAAGAGAATTTGGGGAAAAAAATGATATCAGAACACACAGCATTTAATAGAGAACACAAATATATTCCTAAATATAATATTCTAGAAGAAAAACCACAGAATCTATCTTTGATTTACCTAGTGGTGAAATTTATCTTAAAAGTTATTTCCAAGCCAGCACCTATACGAAGAGAATTTTAGAAGTTTCCACTGTGGGGCAGGGAGGGAGTACAGACTTAGAGGACTGGACACATGAATGGTAATAGATATTGCAAAAGTAAAAATAAAAACCAGAAGGTAATGAAGGAAAGTTTTCAATAAAATGAAAGAAAATTATTTCTAACCTAGAAAAACAGTCTATTTATAAACCAACTATCAGGGTAAAATAAAAATATTTTTAGACATGCAAGATCTCAGAAAGTCTGCCAGAAGGTCTATGAGTTCAGAAAACTGCCACAGGACCTGCTCCATCAGAAACCAACAAATCCAGGCAATGGACAATGTTAAAGAGAGAGATAAAGGGGACCTGAGCTATGCAGCCAGCCTATAGGGTGACAGTCCAGATTGAACAAGGAGCAGAAGGACAGAGAGTTCCAAGAGGAATATTTCTAGGGAGAAAATAGAACCAATAGATTTTTCTTTTTTTTTTTGGTTACTGTCCAGTACAGAAATCGAACCCTGGACCATACTATTATTGGCACCATGCTCTAACCAACTCTAATAGATAGTGAGAAATGTTACAGTTCTGTCAACAAATTTGGAAAGGGCTTCTTTGTGGAAAATTTAGGCAATCATTAATTTCTGGAAAGGAAATGCAGTTGCAAAGCACCATGGACTTAGGGTAAATATTGTTTAAATAGTAACACCAGGGTAAATACTCCTGTGACATAACCATATGGGAAGGCTGGGGGAGGGGAGGGAACTGCATTTGTCTCAGGTGAAGGATATGTAAAAGACATAAATCCTCATTTCACATAATAGAAAGTCAATAAATTGTGTGTAAAATTTTTTAAGATGTGGAATAAAATTACTATGGAGAAATGATTAAAGATGAAAAAAATGTCTAAAATACTTGAAGGTGGTTGTCACTGGGTAGAAGAAATTGAAGGCTTTATTTTTTTGTTACCTGCTTTTGGTACAAGTTACTTTTGAATTATCCATTCAATACTTTTATCATTTTTAAAGTTAACTAATAATTATAGAGGTTCATTTTAACCAACAATTAATGCCACAGAACAGTGTAATTAAAAAGGGGGCCTCAGGAAAGGTATCTTCAAGGTCCTATAGGACAGAGTCAGGAATAAGATGTTTATTTTAATTGCAGTGGCCTGGAATTAGAGGATCACATGTGTTATGAATCTTAAAAATATTTCTGACTTTCATTTTTGTATCTCGGCTTTAATTGGAGTCTAAAATAAGTAAATAATCAAAAACGGGACATTCTCCAATAGTGAACATGCTGAAAGAGAAAACAAGAAAGCTTGTCTATTTACAATAGCCACCAAAAACCAAAAATACTTAGGAATTGAGTTAGCCAAGGATGTGAAAAATCTCTATAATGAGAACTACAAACCACTGCTGAGAGAAATTAAAGAGGACAGAAGAAGATGGAAAGGTATCCCATGCTCTTGGATTGGAAGTATCAACATTGTGAAAATGTCCATACCAACCAAAGTGATATACAAATTCAATGCAATCCCCATCAAAATTCCAATGATATTTTTCTCAGAAATGGAAAAAACTATCCAGACATTTATATGGAATAACAAAAGACCATGCATAGCCAAAGCGATTCTGAGCAAAAAAAATAAAGCTGGAGACATAACACTACCAGACTTTAAACTATACTACAAAGCTATAATAACCAAAACAGCATGGTGCTGGCATAAAAACAGACACATGGAATATTGGTAGACAATGGAATACTACTCTGCTATAAAAAAGAATGAAATACTGCCATTTGCAATGACATGGATGGACCTAGAGAGAATTATATTAAGTGAAACGAGTCAGGCACAGAAAGAGAAATATCACATGTTCTCACTTATTTGTGGGAGCTAAAAATAAATAAATAAATACACAAGTAAACTGGTGGGGGGAGAAGACACAACAGTTACAATTCCTTGAAGTTTTTAAGACAAGCAAACAGATATGAGGTTGTTGGGAGGGAGTGCAGAGAGGGAGGAGGGAGGGAGGTTTCGGTGATGGGCCACAATAATCAATCACATTGTATATTGACAAAATAAAATAAAACTAAAGAAATAATAATAATAAATAAATAAATATTTTTTTTTTTTGTCCTTTTTGAGACCGGCCACACCGCACTCAGCCAGTGAGCGCTGTGAGTGCCCCAGTCATCCCTATATAGGATCCGAACCTGCGGCAGGAGCGCTGCTGCGCTCCCAGCGCCGCATTCTCCCAAGTGCGCCACAGGCTCGGCCCTAAATAAAATTATTTTAAAAAATGGGAATACTGATTATTTAGTGATATTTATTAAAACATTATTTCAAGTTGTGAGTAATTGAAAATATCCTAAATACATAAAAACTGAAATTAAAATATTCCACATTTATGTAGAATAATATGATGCAGTCATTTAAAAATTATTTTTTAAAATAATGTATAATTACACAGAAGAGTATTTAAAATAACCACATTAAAAGGAATATAAAAAGTATTTTTTACATTTATAATAATTATTACTCCACTAAGGAAACAAAACTAGTTGTTCCTGAGTAGTAGATAATATTTATGTTCTTCCCAAGTTTTTTTATTTTCCATATTGTTTGCAATAACATACAATTATGTATGGAAAGAATATTTTTATTTTTCTACAAAAATAAATTACAATCCAAATTCCTGTTATTTTCATAGAGTTGAATTCCTTCCCCTTTTTTAATTTGTAATCCTTTTCTCTAGACTCTACCTCAATTTCTTATATCCTTAGTAAAATTCAGATGATGAAACAGAAGCAATAATGATTTGGACAGTGCCATGTAGCGGATGGATTAATTATCACCTCCTGTGTGTCATACTTCCATTAACTCACATCTATATCAGGTTCTTTTTAATTATACCTCATGTTGCTGATTCATCCCTAGTGTGTAACTGGTTTGGTTTCTGCAGTAGTTTCCCAAGCCAGTACTTCTCCATTCTCTCCCTGGTACTGTCTTGCATTCATTCCTCTCATGCCAACTTTCACTTTTGCTGGCTAAGTCATCTAAGTAAACTTTAAATTCTATTCCTAACCCTTAAGGCTTGAGAATGCCACTCAATTTGGTGACCCTGGAAAAATGTGATAAGCACATCTATCTCTTTATCTAGATCAGTGTTTCTCAAAAAGTGACTGACACCACCCATTTCCAAATCACTTTGTGCTGGTTAAAAATGCAGAAAAATAGGCTGCACCCCACAGTCTACTGAAATGAAATTTATGGAGGCAGAACCCTGAAATATGCATTCTTTAAAAGCGTGGCTAGATTTCTTATGCATGCTCAGATATGAGAAACACAGAATTCAGGTTATTATAAAATAAACTTCACATATTTTGTACATCTGTCAAGGTTGGTAAGATACTTTTAGAAACCGCCAGATTCTCTGTGCCCACATTCTTCTCTTTCAATGGCAGGCCAATCATCCTAGAGGTCCATCCTTAAGCCAGGTTCTGGAAGGAATTCTGTTCTTAGCTTATTCTTAGCAAAGACAGATTCAAGAAGCTCAGCAAACCTTACATAGGACAAACCCAAAGAAGCCTATTTCAAAGGTTATATACTGTACTCAGGTAATTCCACTCATATTACCTTGTCAAAAAGACAAAACTACAGTGACAGAGAACAAGTCAATGGTTGCCAAGAGTTAGGGGAGAGGGTATGACTAAAAAGGAATAGTACAAGAAAGTTTTGGGGGTATAATAGAACTGTTCTATATTCTGATATGGTGTTTACAGAGATATACTCATGCTTTAAAACACAGTAAACTATACAATTTTACTGTATTTTGATTTTTTAAAATTTAATATGGCTTGATTATTTCCCTAAAGATATAAAAAACATTTTCTATGTATATAGATAGTTTAGATTATATCCTTGGATAAAGGTACATTTTTCATAATGCTTTAGATTGGCATTACATTGTTTTGCTACCTATACAAATGTCTTATACTAGATTTTGCTTTCATATTGTCTCATGGGCTTGCATTAAAGGAGATTATAAGAAGTAGGCATTAGAAACTCATAATTATGTTACTTGTGGTGGTGTTCTTAAAGTAATATTTAATAATTATCATTACAATTTTTAAAAAGATTATTTTGCATGAACAACTAATTTGTTGAAAGGTCATGAAGGCACAAAGGTATATGAGTATTATTCTAGGGACTGAGGTTCTGCTGGGGCTTGGCCACCTAAAAAATGAATTCCTCAGCCATTTGTCTTCCATGTCCATTTTTAAGATGTCAAGTTTGGTAATTTAGGAATAAACCAGAATGTGAAATATGAATCGCTGTAACAAAATTCACCTTCCTTGACCTTTTATATTTAAAGAAATTTAAAATATATTTTTCGTCTTCTTTCATGTAGTCAGTTGAGTACACAAGAGAATAAACTTTTTTCAGCCTGCTGTGTGAGGTAAATCCACCCCAGCATCACTGGGATTATTTTAATTCACAACTTTCTCCTTTTGTTAGTAATGATTTTACCATTAAACTCATACAGAAAAATAAGGAAATAATCCATATAAACAAAAAAGCACACTGAAAACAGAATATGATGGATATAGAAGAATTATGCTTTTTTAATTTTTTAATGTATATATTTAAAGTGTACAGCATGATGTTTTCATATAAACACACAGAGTGAAATAATTACTATAGTCAAGCCACTTAATATTTCCATTTACCTTGCATAGTTACCTTTATGCGTGTGTATATGTACATGTGTGGTAAAGCACCTAAACTCTACTTTATGAGGAAATTTTCAATAGTTGATACAATATTAAGTATAATCCTCATGCTGTACATTGGTTCTCCGGGATTATTCATCTTGCATAATTGCAAATTTATACCTTTGACCTACATCTCCTCAGTTCTCCATCTTCCTTGCCCTTGGTAACCCCTGTTCTACTCTCTGTTTCTATGTATTCAGCTTTTTTTAGATTCCACATATAAGTGCAATCATGCAACATTTATCCTTCTGTGTCTGTCTTATTTCACTTAGCTGAATGACCTCCAGATTCACCCATGTTGTTGCAAATGGCAATGTGAGAGATTATATAAGTTTTAACACAGCGTCTGTAAATTGGTTCTTCTAATTTGTAAGCATCAAGCCAGAAGAAAGACAACAGGAAACTGAAAAGTATTCTTCAAAAGCTTAAACTCTTTATTAAGGGACATAACACACTGGAGATTAGAAAGGTTAGGGCTAATTTTAACACCCAGGTTTCTTACTCAAGAATATAATATGAATAGGAGGAATGAAAGAAGAGACTTGTACTCACCATCACCTATTTATTTCTTGTTTAAATCAATATCCGTTTAGTAGATAAAGTGTTTAGAATAGCAAACCATTACTTCACTGCAAAATGCAGTAGGAAAATGCATCCACGAAGAATGAATCACAAGAAAGGAACAAAATGAAAATCACATTTGCAGGGCTAAGTTAAGCATTTTATTAGAATATGGAAGTCAATGAAAAAAACTTGCCCAGAGTTTATGGGGAAACGAAAATCAAACAAACACACTGGAAAAATTTTAAATATGATACAGTAGTCTATCAACAAAAACTAAGAATTCTATTAAAATTCAGTTCACAAAGTTCACGATGACTCTACTTTTCACAGTTGATACAGAATCTGAAATTCACATTTTATCATCTGGAAAGCCATCAATAAAATAGCCCTTACAGTTTGATTCCTGAGGACACAGATTATGATACAATTCACATGAAGAGATTAATAGAGGTCAAATACCCAATATCTTCTTAGTCAAGCAACCAGAAGCCACCATATGCATATCCAAAGCCACAGCCAACTGGTGCATTAGGTGCTGCCTCATCCACAACCACAACTGTCCCAGTGGGATCCGGTTGCATGCCTTCACTGAAGAAGCCAAAGACATTTTGCTATTTGAGTGTTTCAAAGACTACTGAGAATGACTTGCTGCATGTACCCAAACTCTTTTACAATCTCACACTAGAAGGTGTGGTGACAAATAGCCTGCTTGTTCCCTGGCGTCTTTGTTGCTCTTTAAAATTGTTTGAGGTTGACCGACTGCCTAGTGTCCCTTTAATGAGTTTGGTCCCTATAATAAGAAGCTACTGAAAAGTCATCAAAGTCTGGTAAAAGCAGATGCCCAATTTAACCATCAAAAATCAGGCTTCTATACAATCAGAAAAATTCTTACTACATCAATTAACATTGCGTATGAGATTACAGAAGTTTTCTGGGCATACAAAAAGGATTATAATACTTTCTAAATTATGAGATTAAATATGTTACACATTCTTTCTCAAGAAATTTTTTGATACAAGATTGAGCCCATTATAGATGTTTTCAAAATTAATGCAAACCTTCTGTTAACATATCCCTTGAGATCCAGAAGTGTTTATTTCTCACTAAGAATCTATTCCACAATTTGACTGCACTTATTTTGTGTTCAATAATCATTTGATATTTGTCAATTATGAGAAAACATCTTTTATATTTATGAGTATCTAATCAATTTTGAGGTAGCCACTACTTCCACTAACTTTTTAATTGATTTTTAATTTCTTCAATGTTTCTCTTTTGTCATGGAATGTTGAATCATGTTTAGGCTCCATGTTTATTACATAGCATTGATCCTAAGCAAGGTCTGCCAGGCACTGGAGAATAAGTAATAAGAAGAATGGAGTGTTTCACAGGGTCGAACATGTGAAATAAAATATAGATCTAGTTTCCCTCAATAATCTACCCTCAAGAAACATGACTTTGTGGAAGAATCTCCCACCCTTCCAACTTTTGTCCTATACCGGACTAACTACAGACCTACACTCAGAAAGAGAAAAACATAATCAGAAATGTGACGTTATCCTTTTAACAGAGACTTAAAGAATCTGTGGACACACTCTACATCATACACATGTTTAAATTGTTAAGCCAACTGATTTTTACTGATTTAACTGTTTCTTGGATATGATCAATATTACAGAAAAAAGACCCAATGAGATGACTCGGGGGAAAAAATGAATTACAGCATCAAAGTGAACATTTAGAAAATAATAATTCTTCAAATTTTTAATTTCTCAAAATATACCATTTAGAAAAGTATAACAGAAGACGACATGGAGCTTGATGTATATTTTGGAAGGATTAATGAAAATAATATATTCAAATTTCTATTGGACACTGGGTAGATCATGTTTAAATCCACTGTTGTATAGGGATTCATATTATAAAAAGAATCCTATTGAGGTTATATCTAACATTAGGTGGAAGAACAAATTGTTGGCCTAAAAAGTTAGGAATTTGCTAATGTATTTCCTTATTTTCTTCAAAAAAGTATATAAAATGTTCAAGAATGTATTCAAACCTTGAATGAACCTATTTATATTTCTGGTTTTATCACTTATTAGAGTGTAGTTTGGTCAATATGTAATCTGATGAAAGAAACACATAGTAAAACCAGAAGATTTTAATCCTGGTCTGAGATCTACATATTATTCGTCTGACCTTTGACAGTAACACCACATTCTGTGAATCAGTTGCAAAGTTGTAAAGAAGAAGTAACTACCTTGTCTAATTCATGAGGTTTTATGAAGCTCTAGTAAGATAATGTAAACAAATGTACAGCAAAATCTTCTGATGAAAGAAACACATAGTAAAACCAGAAGATTTTAATCCTGGTCTGAGATCTACATATTGTTCGTCTGACCTTTGACAGTAACACCACATTCTGTGAATCAGTTGCAAAGTTGTAAAGAAGAAGTAACTACCTTGTCTAATTCATGAGGTTTTGTGAAGCTCTAGTAAGATAATGTAAACAAATGTACAGCAAAATCTAAAGGTGCAATGTAATACATGTTAAAATTATTCTTTTCTTTTGTTCATTCCAAATCTAACTCCTAAAAGCTGTTAACTGAAACTATTCTATATTAATTTGATGAACCAATTCACTTAATGTTCCGAGTACTATTTCACAGACACAGCACACACAGATACATTTGCTGACTTCATAGATCTGAGGGGGGAGGAAGGGAGAGGACAGCTTGAGAATTTGCCTTTCTAAAATGTTCCCGATTGATGCTGACGCTGCTGGTCTAGGGACCACACACTGAATAACATAGTGCTAGAAATAAAATAAAATTAAAAAGAAAAGTAAGATAGAGAAATATGTGTAGGTAGCCACACATGTTAATATACCCAATTAATTTTTAATTGAATTTCAAATTGAGGTAATATGTGATGTATATTTCAATATATAGTCATTTTGTATTATCTGAGATCCAAAGTAAATTGGTTTGATTTTATTATTGGGCTTTGGATATTAATTTTTAAATCAAATGAACCTGGACATCACCAAATCCTCCTTTCAGCTAACCCATGTATTAGGGCTGACATCTTTTGGTAACACGTAAAAATCAGTCTTCATTTTACTAGATTTAAAACATTGTTTTTGGTGTATGATGTAACCGAAAATATGACCACTATAAACATTTAAATCAAAAAAAATGGATGTTCAGAGCACATGTCCTATGTCAACTCAGGTAAATTTTTGAGGAAAAAACAGAAGTGTCCTCAAGGTGAAAAACACCAACAAATGTGTTAGAGCAGTGCATATTTCAAATAAGAATCACAAGCATAAATAATGAACTTCTGGAAAAGTTCAGAGACTTATTTTACAGGCTGAAGATGGCACATCTTGAAGCGAACCTGACCCACTGTGGGCAGAGGCTAGATTTGGCCAAGCAGCATCTTGAGGCTTGAAGAAGTGTAGAATCAGACTGGAAATAAAGGAACAAATGTTCCAGAAGTGCCAGAGTCTCACATATACAGATTAATCAGTAGACTCTTGTTGCCCAGTGTCTTTTGTGGCTGAGTGGTCGGTAACGTCCATAGCCATAACCCAGGCTGAAACCTGCAGGTAAGCAGGTGCTGTCATATCCATAGCCAGCACTGTGGCCAAGGAATGCCCATTACTTCCCCAATAGCCATTTGGGTAGAAAACCTCAGGGAATAAGTTATAATGCATTGTCCAGGGCATAGGATTTGATCAGACAGCAAGAAGTATGCCTATAGCATGTAATGGGATCTTTCTTCCCATGTGACTCTTATATAACCTCAGCAGAAGCTGTGCTGAAGAAATGTACCTCCTTCATTCTTTAGATCAAGGGAATTCATATTCTCATTAATTTCACACACACACACACACACACACACACATATTATCTCTTTCAATCATGATATTTTTATTGACGACCTAATATGTGCTCAGTGCTGTGCTTTATTTTGGGGACCCAGTGGTGAACGAGACAGATAAAATCCCGTCATGGAGAACACAGTTTTCAGTTCTATAGGATGCCACTGGAGTCGACTCTGGTTCATAGGGAGGCAGGCAGCAAGACTTTAGCATCAAACACACCCAGATTAGAAATCCTGCTCTGCCACTCTCCAGCTTTGAGGCCATAAACATGTCAGTTGAACTTTCTGAATTCCAGCTTTCTCGTGTATAAAATGAGGATAATAGAGCCAGGAATAAAGCAAACTTCATGGGGTTGTGAAAGGGAATAACAACTTGCTACAAACCCTGAAATATGTTAAATATTAGTTCTTTTTGTCTCTTCCCTAATTATTTTTGACATTGAAATGACTGAAAGATTATACTAGACTACATTCAAACAGATGGCCTCTCCTAAAATCTCAAATAAGTCTGCTTTAGAAGATTTTCAGTTTCATAAGAGATCAGTGGGATAAAAACATGTGCTTACCAAACATTTGGCTCAAAAGTAATTATGCTATTTTAAAGAAATACACAAGGGTTTGTGGGTAGACTGGTGCTATGGTTCAAATGTCTCCTCCAAAACTCATGTTGAAATTTAATTCCCATTGTGATGTTATTATGAGGTAAGACATTTAAGAAGTGATTAGTGCTAGGAGTGAGTGAGTTGTCATGAGAGTGGTTCTGATAAAAGAATAAGCTTGACCCCCTCTTTCTCTGTCTTCTACACCCATTTGCCCTTCCACCTTCTGCCATGGGATGACACAGCAAGCAGGCCTTCACCAGATGCTGAGCAGAGGCCAGTGCCATGCTTTTGGTCTTCCCAGCCTTTGGAACTATGAGCCAAATAAGTTTCTTTTTTTATAAATTACCCAGTCTGTGGTATTCTGTTATAGCAGCAGAAGACAGACTAAGACAGCCGGCCTGTTGGTTGTTTGGTTGGTTGGTTGGTTGGTTGGTTGGCTGGCTGGCTGACTGGGTGGCTTTAAAGTATGATTTATTTATAATTACATGCCATCAGAAAGCCATGGGTTGGACATGTCCACTGGGAAAAAGCTATAACACTTTGGATGGCTCTGAGAAAGGCCATCCTCTGACTGAAGGAGGATTGTGAGAAAACAAAAATCACACCCATGTAAGTATAAAGCATTTCCATTTTCTGCTTTGCTTCTTGTGTCTGAAGTTTTTGGCAAAAGAGCAAGAAAAATCTTCTTTGGATGAGAAAGGATTTACATTTTGGATAAAATTTATCAAATGTCAGTGCTGTTTATTTATTCTTCAAGGTTTTATCTTCATCTTCCCCTCTTATATTTACTAAGTGAAGAACTCTTATTTATAAGATATTTGATAGTCTTCCCTAGGTATTCACTGTGCATGAAAGCATTTTTTCAGACCTGGAAGGCAGAGCCAGTGTGAATCCTTAGGAAGAATGACTTCTCGTGACTGTAAAAGGATTCCCAAGCTGGGAATGCTCCTCTCTTAGTCTCTCTTCTTGCTGAGAAACTACTCATAAATCCGTCTAGGAACTGACCCTACCTTACCCAGATCTATAAGAATAGAAGAGAATCCTGTAATCCTCCAAGAAGAAGGAAACTTGAGGACAAAGTTATAGAAGCAGAGGGAAAGGAAATGCAGGCAAAAGAAAAATGGGAGAAAGGGAAAATCATTTGGTTATTTCTTATATGAAAGAACAATGCAAATATGGCACAGGATCTCCTACATTTATCAGATCCACTACAGCTCTGCTATCCTCACATTCTTCATTGTCATAATTTCATGGCCAATGCCTTTATTGGACAATGTCATCAAATACACTGCTCACATAAGGAGTGCCATTTGGAGAATGTTTCTCTGCCATCCTTGTGACAAATGCCAGATGTTAGATGCCTTCGAAATAGCCTTTAGGGAATACTTGGAAAATGTTTGTTAGGGTATCAAATAACAGATTTTCTATCAAAGTTAGCCTTGGAAATCCTTGAGAAATTAAACCTCCCCTGTGAACCAAATGGGTAAATACAAAATAGTGTTCATATATTCAGTTTCCACTGTTGAATATTATGTCCAAGTGATCAAGGAATTGGGAACCCTAATAATTAGAGTAGAGGGTCTTACTAGGGTGAACAGATGCTAGTAAAGGACATGAGAATACATTTTTAATACACAGAAGGTGAAAATGTTAAAAAGAAATTTTTAAAGAAACTTGTAGTATTCAAAATATCTTCCTTTATAGAGACAAGCCAAAGTCAATTGGCTTTGTCATTGAGAAACAAGTCATTGAGAAAATAGTAAGCAGAGCAGAAACAACACTGCACTCTGAGGTCCAGCAAAGATTGTGCTACATGACTCTGTCAGTGCAATACTCAGTTATAGACTTGTAATTCAAAAAAGAATTTCAGAATACCATCTAGCCATGCCTTTCATCCAAAAAGTCCTCTGAACCATCCCAAAGGTAGGAGGAACAATTTCTCTCTCTCTAGATGGTACTTCTGCAGATAAGATAAGAATTTCAGAATACCATCTAGCCATGCCTTTCATCCAAAAAGTCCTCTGAACCATCCCAAATGTAGGAGGAACAATTTCTCTCTCTCTAGATGGTACTTCTGCAGATAAGATGCCTTTAATATTCAAGTCAAGTTTCTCAGTTCTATAGGTTGTATTCAGCAGAGAAATCTTAAATATGTACAGCTTGGTTTAATAAGTAATCAGGAGAAACAAACAAGTAATGGTAAAGTGGGAAAGAAAATTAATACTTCCTGTGTGTCTTTGTGAGATAAACCCGTTATAAAATGAACAGACATCAAGCTTCCAATCCACAAATGGTTATGAATTAAACAATAGTTACAAGATATTAGGAAATGGACATTTAACATCTTTTTCACGTTTATTTGTCTGGTCATCCAGTCACATACATTGAGTTTCTACTATATACAGAGCACTAAACTTGGCTCAGCTAAATACCAAAGCTAATCTACAATTAGAAACACTAGCCTAAATGTAACATCAAATGTTCTTTCTACTCTTCCTTTAAATTTACCTATAAAATGTTTATTGTTTTTATTTTTATTTAAATATGGATGAATCTTCTTAGTTCCTAAATTCAAAACAAGAAGAAGCTGAAAAGGACAGGAAATGAAATGCTGTGAATAAAGTACCCTGTAGTTCTTCTAAATTGGTGGCACAAAGGCAAATAAAGGGATTTATCTTTACAACACAAATTCCCAGACTCCATAGAAAAATATTCCCATCAGAATTTCCAAGGATGAGATCTGTGTGTATGCATTTTTAAAAGAACCATAAGTGACAGAATTGAATTTCAGTTAAAAGAAAAATCACTGAATTATATCAAGTAATGTACTACATGTTCCTATTGCATAGGAAAATGTGAATTATAAAATCCCCCAATAATATACCTTTTTTTAGCAGACCATAGCATCTGAACCTTCATCACTAGTCCACTAGATATCTACTTAGATTATTTTGCTTTTCAGTAAAAGTAGACATGTTACAGCCACTAAAATCTCCAGTTTGAAACTTTCTAGCAGCCACATGTTAACTCAGGTTGACAGATGCTAAGCACTGATGTTGTGTTTCAACACACATTCTGTACATCTTGAGGGATATAAAGGAGGTTCCTTCCTCTGCCTTTACTCGTTGAGATGCACAAGAGTAAACGATGTTTCTTTATCAAGACTCAGTTTCTAAAATAAGGTGTGTGTGTGTGTGTGTGTGTGTGTGTGTGTGTGTAAAGCTCCAAAATAGTGCTTCTTAAAGTGCGGGCCTCAGACCACCTGCACTAGAATCCCTGTAGTACTTCCAAAAAATTTAGATTTCTGGACCTCACCCTGACAGTGAGGCATAAGAATCCACATTTTAAGTCAGCTGCTCGAGTCATGGTCCTGCATATCACAAGCTCAGAAACACTAGGTTAGATGCCCTCTGAGGTCTCTTCATGCCCAAATTTTTATGTGTCAGTCATCATTCCAGAAAAATCTGATACCTTCTCATTTTAATCTGATGCTCTAATTCCTGAAAAATCTTTCTTTCCTTTTCCTATTTTATTCTAACCTACCTGTTTAATTAATTTGCAATTCTCAGAGTTAACATGTAGCTGCTAGAAAGTTTCAAACTGGAGATTTTATTGGTTGTAACAATGTCTACCACTGTTAAAAACGAAGAGAATCTGTTAATTAAATATCCTTGAATGAGATGTTTTCTGAACTTTTTTAAAAAGTTATCCATTGGATGAAATATGATGGAGAAAATACTCTCTTCTGAAACGATCTCCCCAAATAGCTTCTCCGTTATCTACAAGGTGAATCATATGCAATATAACCACTTGCAGATATTAATAAAAAAGCAGGGTTAAGCCAAATCCTGATATCACCAAGAATATTTGAGCTATGCATGAAATGTTTTCAACAGGAGGACTGAAACATTATTGACTTGATTTATAAAAGAGATATTGCTCTCTCCTCTAAAGGAATACAGAGAAATTCTGATATAGGTTTAGAAATACTCATTTGATAAAGCTGATATCTTTTAAGAGCAAAATTCACTATCTGGTATTGATTCTGTAAAGATTAAAAGAATTTCCATCATTGTTTCTAACCTAAGTGCTTTGAAGCTATAAAGTAGACACCTTAGATGGTTTGATATAGGGGATTTATCCCTTTGCCTAAAAGACTGTCAGACTCCCCAGAGGATGTCTATGGCTTCTCTCTTACTTAGTGCTCTGGAATCCTTAAATAGAGGACATAGTACTTTATTCTACAATCATTAGTTCCCCAGATAGGGCGCACATTGGACTTCCTTTGCACTAAGATTGGAATAACTAAAAAAATCCCTCCTGTGGGAGGGGGGAGAGGGAGGAAGGAGGGAGGTTTTGGTGATGGGACACAATAACTAACTACATTGTATATTGACAAAATAAAAATAAAAATAAATAAATAAATAAATAAAAATCCCTCCTATGTTGGGTTTTTTTTTTCTTACCTGTTAATACATTTTTTATTATTATTAGCAGATTTATCATTGCAAATTGTAATCTTTCCCCATGCCCTCCACCCAACCTATCATTCCCCAACTCTTCTCCTTCCCCCCTCCCCCTCTCTAGTATCCTTAGCTTTGTTCTCTCCTTCTGAAGGTTCAACATATTATGCTGATCTTCTCTCTTTCTCTCTCTTTTCTCTCTCTCTCTCTCCCCTCCCCCATCCCCTGCCCCCTCCTAGCACCCAGTTATGAGTGAGTACATATGGTATTTCTCTTTTTGTGTCTGACTTATTTCATCTTTTAATATTGCCTGTCTCTTACATAGTTGTATATAATAT
>NW_007733524.1:101107-114279 GCF_000696425.1 Galeopterus variegatus
CATTTCAGAAATAGAGTCAATTCCACTATGCACAATAAAACAGTTTGTGCTTCAACAGCTTTAAATATAATGTTTCTAGATTTGAAATGTTATAAGTCATTAAAAATGAGATATTAGAATAGAATGTTTTAAGTGAGTTTTAGAATATATGTTAGTGGTTACTCTACAATACAAAAATTATCTTCCATTTATCTTTAAAACATCTAGAGCCGGCCCGGTGGTGCACTGGAGAGTGCGCCGCTTGGGAGCGCGGCGGTGCTCCCACTGAGGGTTCAGATCCCATGTGGAGACCGGTTCCTGCTCACTGGCTGAGCGCGGTGCAGGAGCAACACCAAGGGTTGCGATCCCGTTGCCAGTCCCCGGTACGGGCGCGACACCGAGGGTTGCGATCCCGTTACCGGTCAGTAAAAAAGACAAAAAGGAAAAAAAAAAAAAACATCTATTCTTAAAGACATTTGTTGAGTATCTATTATGTCTCGGGGATTTTACTAGGTGCTGAGGATCCAAAGACAAATGAGAAATGGTAATTAAATGAGAAATTATAAATAAATAAAATACATGTTATATGTTCTATCCTAGGAGTCCTACTGCCTCTTGCAGACTTCAGGAGTAAAGAAGAGAGTGGACAATTCTACCTCAAATAGAGGGCAGTGGCCAGGAAAGCTTCATTATGAAAGGGATAAATATGTGAGTTGGGTCTTGAAAATGGATATTTTACTGGTGGACATTGGTTAGGGGAATAGCTGGATTTGGGGAATCTTCCAGAAAGAGGAAGTTGTTTAAAGTGATATCTCAAAGGTGTTATATAGTCAAGTGTCTTCCAGGAGCCATAAATAATTGAGTGGGACCATAACCTTGGAGTAGGAGGAGAATTAATGAAAGATGGGGCTGGAAAGGCAGGTAAGGGACATAGGAGACTGTATCTGATATGGAGGCAAAGGGCGCTACTTCATACTCTAAGCTAGGGGATAGAATAGTTGATTTGCACTTTAGAAAGATGACTACTCTAATAGTGTGGAGGCTAAATTAGAATTGGGAATCCCCAGAGGTAGAAAGACCAAGTTTAAAACTCTATTAAGAATGCTTTGGGCTGCAAGTAACAAATGTACCAGCTGGAATTTGCTTACACAGAGTTTATTTTTTTACAAGTAATAGGAAATGAGAACATAGCAATTCCAGGGTTGCTTCAGGGCTTGACGATGTCAAGGTGAAGGGCTGGCTTCACGATCCTTGCAGTCTCCTCCTCATGGCTGCAAGATTGCTGCAGCAGGTTCATGCTTCATGTTCTTTCACATAAATATGCACAACCAGGAAGGAGAAAAGAGGGCCTGTTCTCTCATGGTTTCTTTTCATTTTCTATCAGGAAGGAAAATGTTTCCCATTCACATTCTGATGGATTTCCTTCAGGTCCCATTGTCCTGAACTGAGTTGCATCTCATGGTTGAGCTACAGGGGATAGTGGAAAAGTATGAACTGGCATTTTCTGCCTGTATAGTGTGAAGCAGGCTCTGACAGCAAAGAAAGACAGGGAGAGGACTGGCCATTGGATTGATTATCAATAGTGTTACCTTAAAAGCCATCACACTAACTTAGACGAGAGGTGATGGGGCCTAAACTAAAGTGGTAACATTACCAAGGGGGTGAATTCGAAGTGGTTTAGGGAGGCAGATTTAAGAAGCATGGCTTAATAATTGTCTAGCATGTCCTCACTCATAAGTGGGAATGGAAGGAAGGAAGGAAGGAAGGAAGGAAGGAAGGAAGGAAGGAAGGAAGGAAGGAAGATCACAATGACACATTGAACTTTCAGAAGGAGAGAACAGAACTGTGGTTATGAGAGGTGGGAAAGGGGGTGGGGGAAAGGGTTAACAAGGAATTGGTTAATAGGCACAAGGAATAACTATGTTTTATAATGATGAACATGCTAATTTTCCTGATTTGATCATCGCACATTGTACAAAGGTATCAGTATTCAACTCTGTATCCCACAAATATGAATAATCACTTATGTATCAATAATACTAATAATAATAATAAATTTCCTGTCAGGATCATCATCCAATATCACCACAGAGGGCTCTGATGCAGGGCATCCATGAAAAACACTATGAGAAAGAATGCCAAAAGGCGATGATGCCCAATCTTTTCCCCATGAAGTTTACATGTTCACGATGGAGTGAAGTAACCTGGCGAGACTTGCAGAGAGGCGGTAGCCATCCCAGTAGTTCTGGCAGTGAGATCCTGCCAAATCCTGCCCAGATAAGCTGAGGCAGAGAGCAGCACACCTCTGCAAAACCTGTAATTCAGTGCCGAGGTCTTCTAGCTGGTAAGCTCTATAAGGTACTTGGGATAATTAGACATAATAAAATAGCCATTAGAGGACAACATCTGATCATAGCTACAGGAAGCATAAAAAGAATTCCTTCATACTTCCAGAATACAAATCTATTTATCCCCAGAAAGATGCTTTCTTATTGCCTTGATCTAAAATTACTGTTACCTGATAATCAGATACCAAGACTCTCAAAATGTAACTTCTTTTCAGTTAATTTACTAACTTACATATAAAATTTAATTATTGTTGTCAGGACCTTGTATGCAGGAACTGAATCTAGTTTTTTATATGAAATTAAGATTTACAACCATGCCCTAAGATGATATCATCTAAATAATAAGAACTGGTATTTAGGAGTCACCCTGAACACCTCTGCATTTGCAAATCCAATGTATCATAACATGCTGTCAATTTTACCTTCTAAAAGTCTTTTGAATCCACTAATTTCTATCAGTCTCCAGTGTACTACCTCTACTTATTTCTTATTGTTTCCTAATGCTACAAATTAGCATAAACTAGGTGGCTTAAAACAACAAAAACTTGTACTACAATTACAGGGGTCGGAAGTCTGAAATCAATGAATGAATATAAATGCAAAAATTCTTAATAAAATAATAGCAAACCAAATTCAACAGCACATTAAAAGGATCATACACTATGATCAAGTGGAGTTTATCCCTGGTATGCAAGTACAAATCAAGGTATCGGCAGGGCTGGGTTATTGTGCAGGTGCTGGGGGTATAATCCCTTTCATTGCCTTTTTCAGCTTCTAGAAGGCATCTTCGTTCTTTGACCTGTGGCTATTTCCTTGCATTACTCCAATTTCTTGCTTCTGTTGTCACATCTCCTACTACTAACTCCAACCCTCCAACCTCCCTCATATAAGCACCCTTGTGATGATGTTCAGCCCATCTGTGTCATCCAGAATAATCTTTCCACAACAAGATCTTTAACCTAATTGCATTTGCCAAGTTCCTCTCACCATCTAAGGTAACATATTCACAGGTTCCAGGGATTCAGACATGGACAGCTTTGGGGGCCCATTATTCAGCCTACCACATCACCAAATTCAAGCTACCAACTTCTGTACCTGGACTTCTACAGTGGTTTCAACTAACTGAGTGACTCCCCAGCCCATGAGTTTCCCTCACAGGGAAAGGAGAGCAGGGTGGACAACCAGCTTCCCAGCCTTTGAGTCACTGCTCAAAGGACCTGCTTCAGTTTCAACCCACCCAGATCACTGGGGAGACCGAAAGAGCTTTTGTACGTGATTGAAGTATAGTTGCTACTACCTTAATATAGATTGTTTTATGTAAGCCTCGTGGTAACCACAAAGCAAAACCTACAGTAGTTATGATAAAGAGAAAGGAATCAAAGCATACCACCACAGAAAGTCATCAAATGACAAAGGAGGACAGCACAAGAAAAAAGGAACAAAGAATCTACAAAATAACCAGAGAACAATTCACAAAATGGCAATAGTAAGTCCTTACCTATCAACAATTATGTTAAATGGAAAGAAACTAAAAACTCCAATCAAAAGCATAGCCTAGAAATCAATAATAATAGGAGGAAAAGTGAAAAATAAACACCTGTGGAAATTAAACAACCTCCTCCTAAACACCCAATGGGTCAAAGGTAAAATCAAAAAATACCTTGAGACAAACAAAACTGGAAATAAAACATACCAAAACTTACAGGATTCAGCAAAAGGAGTACTAAGAGAGAAGTTTATAGCAAGAAACTCTACATTAAGAAAAAGAAAGATCTCAAATAAACAACCTATCTTTACACTTCAAGGAATGAGAAGCAGAACAAACTAAGCCTGAACTTAGTAGGAAAAAAATAAATAAATAAAAATCAGAACAGAAATAAATGAAATAATCTAGAAAAACAATAGAAAAAATCAACAAAACTAAGTGTTTTTTTTTCCAAAAGATAAACAAAATTGATGAAACTTTAGCTAGACTGAGAAAAAAAGAAAGAAGACTCAAATCAGAAATGAAAAGGAGACATTTTAACTGATACTACAAAAATATGAGACTACTATGAACAATTACATGCCAAAAAATTGAATAACCTACAGAAAATAGATAAATTCCTAGAAACATGCAATCTACCAAGAAAGAATCACAAAGAAATAGAAAATCTGAACATACCAATAGTGAATAATGAGATTGAATCAGTAAGAAAATATCTCCCAACAAAGAAAACCCCAGGACCAGATGACTTCACTGCTGAATGCTACCAAACATTTAAAAAACTAGTAGCAATCCTTATCAAACTCTTCCCAAAAAAAACTGAAGAGGGGGAATACTTCCAAACTCATTTTACAAGGCCAGCATTACACTGATACCAAAGCCAGACAAGGAAACCACAAGAAAAGAAAATTACAGGCTAATATCGCTGATGAATATAGATGCAAAAATTCTTAATAAAATAATAGCAAACCAAATTCAGCAGCACATTAAAAGGATCATACACTATGATCAAGTGGAGTTTATCCCTGATATGCAAGAATGGTTTAACATACATGTGATAGACCACATTAACAGAATAAAGTATGAAAACCATCTGATCATCTCAATAGATGCTTTTTTACACTTCAAACTGATCTAAAGTTCTCAACTCAGCCTGCTTAAACTTTGTTATCTTTTAGTTCTTCAAACTGATCTTGGGCCAGAACTGGGTATAGAAGCTTTAAAACGGAAATAATAAATTATACCTGTAAAGTAGATTACTAAGAGAGGAGGATCATTAGAAAGAGAAGAAAAAGGAACAGGGCATGTAATGCAAATACCATTGTCAAAAATAATGTGAGAAGCCTCAGAAACAAGTCACTAAAGCAAATTGGTGTCTGAGAAATAACAGCATATTTTCAGAGACTACTATATTTAATGTGTTTAGGAGTTTTATAGAATATGCAAAGAGCTTCCTGTGTGGCAGTCCTTAGAATCAAGAAATATTTCCCTTTATCTAATAGAAAGCTCTCCTGATACAATTTTAAGTGTGTTTTTCCTTTATCCTCAATGGAAATGAAAAACACAATCTAGTTTTCCTGTACATAACAATAAAAAATGGAACAAAGGTATAAGCAAAATAATAAAAACAGGAAACTTTCCTTTTTGATGAAAATATTAATACCATTTCAACATCAACACTTTAAAAATCAGCAGTGAGATTTTTTTCCCTCTCTACTTTCTTTGCAATAAAAATCTACAGGACCGGGTCAGTGCTCAAACGTTATGTGCACACAAACACCTGAGAATCTTATTAAAATGCAGGGTCTAGGTTAGTAGAGGAGAGAAACAAGATTCTGCATTTTGAACACGATCCCAGGTAATGACAATGTTTCTTGTCTGCAGACCATATTTTAAGTAGCAAGGGATTGGGCTTTTTCTGTAAGGTTTTAAAAAATTATATTAATTCAGCAAATATGTATCCGGAACCTAAAGCACTGGTGATAGAATAGCAAATAAAACATGGTGCTTGCCTCAAGAAACTACTGAATACACAGTACAGTGAGGGAATCAGAACTGTCAGTTAATGAAGGCACCATGAAGGATAAACATCTGCCCTAACAACACTAATGGTAACCAGAACAATTCTTCTCATAAACAATTTCCAGAACATTGAATCAAATGAGGTCACTCTGTGACAATGATGGAGTGAGACAAAAACAAGACTACTCTGATAATCATGCCTAGTAATCATGTCTGAGAACAGAGAAAACAGGGACACTATGCAAACCACAAAAATGACTACACATCACCTTCAGTGCTGCTGCTTCTTTGCCAGTTACAACCTTAGCCTTGTTCCATCTCCTAAATAAAAAACTATTAAAACACCCAATCAGAGAATTAAGCTCAGCCCCAGAAACTACCTGTAGTCAGGAGAATAATGGTTCCCCAAAGATGTCACCATCCCAGTCCTTGCAAGGGTGAATTAAGGTTGCTAATCAGCTGGCTTTGAGATAGGGGATTATCCCGGATTATCTGGGTGGCCCCAGTGTAAACACAAAGATCCTTATAAGTGAAAGATGAAGATAAAAATGTCAGTATCAGGTATTTATACATACATACGCACACAACTACTATAAAAAAGGATGTGTCTGTCTGTCAACCCATTCATCCATACACACACACACACACACACACACACACACACACACCTCAAAGATTATCTTCTTCAATTGAAAGCTTCCAAAGACATCATCGCCAAGCACTGAAAATGCCACTTCAAATTATTTTGGAATTTAGCACATTGTACGAATAGACGTCTTCATCTCATAGTAAAACACGTAGGTTGAGCCTGGAAAATAGTCCATTTGTTTTCAATTGCATCAAAAGCTACAAACCACTTCATGTCTATCCAGTTTGCTAAGGAAAATTCAGATACTATTCCACATGATGCAGGATTACCTAGAGATGACAAGGCTGGTTTACAATTAAACAGAAAGAATTTGGGGAGCTAAATTAATTCTATAGTTAGTCACTTTTCCTTTTAGGCCAGTATTGCTAGCTTGTTCCTATGTTCGAGACAATCACTAAAATATGATTAAAGTCTTTTTTGGTTAAGGAAAAAAAATGTCAGTATCAGAATCAGGGTGAGAGATTTGAAGAAGCCATGCTGCTGTCTTTGAAGATGGAGAAACAAGGCACAAGCCGAGAAATTGGGGGGGGGCCTCTAGAAAGCTGGAAAAGGCAGGGAAATGGACTCTCCTTTAAAGCCTCCAGAATGACTGCAGCCCTACCAACACCTTGATTTGAGCCTAGAAAGACCCATTTTGAACTTCTGACCTCCAGGACTATAAGACAATAAATTTGTATTGTTTTAAATCACTAAGTTTGTAGTAATTTTTTACAGAAGCAATAGGAAACTATACAGTACTCAATCCAGAAGAGACACCTGCCTCCTTTAATCCTCCCCAAAATCACCTAATTCAAACCCAAATCCTCTAACAAATCCCTTCTAACACTCTCTTTTTGAAACATCTTGCATTTTCTCATGTTTTAAGTATGGTCTACATTGCTACAGCAAGATAATAAATTCAACTTTGTTTTAATACACATGTATTCCTGGTAGTCTTAGTTGGTGGGCTTCAATGGTACAGTATAAACAATACGATATTAAAGTAAACAGAGATGCAGCTTTTAAACTCGAACAAGGAAAGCTCCCTGAGGTTGAGGAAGACCTTTTGAAGGATCTTTAGGAGTTCACTAGATAAAAAAGAAGGCAGAAGAGACAAAGAACTATAGTAGGCCCCATTTCAGGAGAAAGGCAATCACATTAATAAAAGGTAAGAAATTGAGGCTAGATAAACTATAGACTTGTGAGCCCTTAATTGGTCTTTTTTCTGAAAACTATAAAAAATTTTAATATCACCAAAGAGTTTGTAAAAGACAATTAGATGACTAGAGTTGCATTTTGAGAGATTATTGTGTCCGTTGTATGGAGGATGGATTTAAGACTGCCTGGCAGACCTCACAGGCAGCTGGTATAGTAATCCAGGCAAGGAATGATAAGGGTGTGAATTGATGCAGAAATATTAAGAATGAAGATCTGACACCATTTCTTAGAGGTGGTGAGGAAGGAAAATCTAAAGAGTTGGTATAAAGATAAAATGGAGCCTAGTAATTATTAATTTGGGGGGATACAAGCTTGCGAAAATGCTGGAGAATATTGACAAGCTCAATTAGGGTCAAATTGACAAACACATAATTAATGTTCTTAGTTATCAGTGGCAGAACAATGGGCACAGAAGGAATCAGAAGACCTCAGCTGGTCACCTTGGCTCAAATTTCAGCCTTCCCACCTGGTGAATATTTTCCCACTTGGGCAAATTACTTAATCTACATCAATTTCCTCATGATACCCATCTCCCAAGACAGTTGTTAGAATTTTAAAAAATTCTGTGGACATATGCCAAAAGAGGTGGCATTAAGCAGATATTTCTGGGGAAGAGCTCTATAACTTTAAAAGTGTTGTATAATTTGTTTTAGAGTGGAAGAATGAATTTTGAGTCAGACTCTCTTGGCTGTATCTTAGCATTTTTCTTTACAAATGAACGATAGAGCCTCAAGCAAATTATTAAAAAATTCAATTTTGGTTTTCTCTTCAGTAATATGGTGGGTAATGAAATCTACCTCTAAGAATAGTTGTGCACTGTTGTATCTGTCACATCGATACTGCAGGAAAAAAGAAGATATGCTGTTGTTGTGCCTTTTTAATCACTTCTTGTTTCTCTTTAAGGGATTTATATTTTTTTAGGTTCAAGATGACAGACTGACCATACAGATTTCCACCTTCTCCTTCCCTAGAACCTGTAAATTATAATAAATGAACGAAAGGGGTGGAAGCCAAAATAACAGAATTTTAGGGACAATATCAATTGAGAAGAGACTAACTAAATTTCCATAGGATGGAAAGTAAATGGAGGGAGAGCACAAAGAAGGAGGAAGCCACAACAGAAACTATGAGAAGAAGGAGCTACAAGTGAGGAATAACCCAATCTTTCCCTCAAACTCCAAGAGAAAATTGAGATTCACTTACTAGGAAAAAATGCCAGGACTTGGGCAGGAATGGGGACAAGGTGCTAAAATGAAAATCTAGCTGGAGAATGGAGGAAGGGGGAAAGAGGGGAATTCTAGCACCACTGATATGGTAACCTGCACTTCAGAGCAAAAGACCTTACTTTCTGAGATTTGGAGACAACTGCCCCCCTCCTTCAGCCTAAAGTTCAGCCCCTTTCTTACCTTAAAGTGAATCCTACTGTCAGGGTGGGTTACAAAACCCTCAAACCTGTTCTGTGCAGATTGGGTCACAGACTCCTCATATGCAGGTCGTGAGCTAGGTAATTGGAAAAAGATCCTGGGAGCCTCTGGCAAGGTTGACATGCTTTATCTGGACATGAGCTCAGCTCCCAGCCTCCAGCCTCCAGCCTCCAGCCTCCACAGCAACAGCAGCAGCTTGCAGCAGCCTCCAGCAACCCCTTGGTGGCCTCCCATGGGTGTCCTGGGGGCACTGTGGATCAGAGCCATTTGTCCTTTATACTTAAGTCAGATAACCAGGGAACACCTGGGTGCAAGTCAGATAACCAAGGAACACCTGAGCACATGTGTACAGTTAAACAGATTTACGACAAACATGCTAAGTCATGCTTGGCAAGATTCTGAACAGCTGAGGGAGCCTGACCATTTGTTTTCAGTTTCCTTACACTCCACCCCTTCAGGGTCCCTCACTGCAAAATCTACGTGTTTGGAATCTTCCACAACATTTCCTTAGCAAGGATAGCTGACCCTTGCATCCATATAACCTATTGTATGTTCAATACACCTGAGGCTTGTCTCCGGTAGCTCTGCCCTTTCAGCTATATTTAGTGTTGTTCCATCCCAAAAGTCCCAGAAGTCTTTAGCTTGTTCCAGCACTAACTCAAAAGTCCAACACCTAAAGTCTCATCTGAGACTAAAGGCAAAACTCCTTTCAGCTGTGAACCTCTAAAAATCAAAAACAAATTTATCTACTTCCAAGACACAGTGGTGGTACAGACATTGGATACACAGTCCCATTCCAAAATGGAGGAATAGATCAGAAGAAAGGAAAAAACAACAGGCCCCAAACTATCCCAAAGCCCAATGGGGCATCTGGGACCCCAAAGCAGTGGACAGCCTTGCTCATACAGCTTTGCCAGGTGCAGCCCATTGAGCTGCCCTGGTGCCTGAAGTTTTTCCAGGCCATCGTTACACATTGCCAGTGGCCCTACAGTTCTGGTTTCTGGGCAGCAGCCCTGCTGTCTTGGCTCCACTAGACATTTCCCCAGTGGCGGCTCTCTGTGGGGGCTCTGACCCCACTTTCCTGCTCCACATGCTCTAGTAGATGGCCTCTGCAGCAGCTCTGCCTGGGTCCACAGGCTTTTCCATACATCTTCTGAAATCTGGGTGGAGGGTGCCATGCCTGCACTGCTCTCTTGTTCCCAACCTGCAGACTTAATATGATGTGGACACCACCAAGATTTCTAGCTTGTGCTCTCCAGAGCTGCTGTGTGAACCACACTTGGGTCTGCTTGAGGCAAGGCTGCTCCAGCCAAAACAGCTGGAATGCAAGCAGCAACTTCCTGAGGACAGTGGCAGCCCAAGTCTGTACCCCAGAAAAACTCAGTTCTCCTAGGCCTCCAGGTCTGTGATGGGAGGAGCACCCCTCCAAACTTCTGAAATGCCTTCAAGGCCTTTCCCCCATTGTCTTGGTTGTTAGCATCTAGCTGCCCCATCCCCAGTTCCTGAATTATTTGAACCAGCTCAGCATACGTTTGCCATTTACTCACAGTTTGGGGCAGTTCTCCAGCGTTCACCCACACAATTTGGACAGTTGCATTCACCCATTCTGTTAAGGAGTGGTTACGCTGCCCCTGTGCATATCTGCAGCTATTCTATAACAGCTGCCGCAGGGATGAGTGCATGGTAATGGAGGCTAAATGTTCCATCTCTCCACCAGAGCACATCACACTATCCACTCCTAAGTCTCATAACCATAGCAGCCAGGCATCCAGGAGATCTCCCTGTTTCTGCTGAAACTGTTTCCCCAAGCCAACCAATTCAACCTGTGTATATGGCGCATAGGTAGTGAATTGGGTCACCTGTGGTTTGCCTACCAGTTGTCTACACAGTCCCATAGGCTACTTATGCTTTGTCTTCTGATGAACGACAGGTCATGCCAGGAGACACACAGTCTCCCCCAACTCACCATCAGGTTCATCATCATCCCTGATGTTGAAAGCAGGGGTGACCTGTTGCTGCACTTCAGCCTCCAGAGCATGTACCTATGCTTCTAACATGTCTGCCTTTTATTTAAAATCTCAAAACCACATTGCTTCATGACATGCCTGGTCCATGTTGGCTCTCAGTACAGTGAACAACAGCCAGACCCTTGTCAACAGGAAAGCGGCAACTGGGTACCACATACTCAAGTGTAGCCACATTTTCTCCCTTTCCCAAGGGGCTAATGGCTCCCCTGCCAATGACTACACCAATTGTCAGGCTGGGTCACAGACCCTTCAAACCTGTTCTGTGCAGACTGGGTCACAGACCCCTCATACACAGGTCACGAGCTAGGTAACTGGAAAAAGATCCTGGGAGCCTCTGGCAAGGTTGACATGCTTTATCTGGACATGAGCTCAGCTCCCAGCCTCTAGCCTCCACAGCAACAGCAGCAGCAGCAGCTTGCAGCAGCCTCCAGAAACCCCAGCAGCCCCCTGGTGGCCTCCCATGGGTGTCCTGGGGGCACTATGGATCAGAGCCAATTGTCCTTTATACTTAAGTCAGATAATCAGGAAATACCTGGGTGTGAGTCAGATAACCAAGGAACACCTGAGCACATGTGTGCAGTTAACATATTTACAACAGACAAACTAAGTCATTCTCAGCAAGATTCTGAACAGCTGAGGGAGCCTGACCATTTGTTTTCATTTTCCTTATACCTGCCTGTCAGTGAACTTTGTCCTTATAAACAGAACTCCAGTGCAGCTTCTGAGTGTGTCATTAAATCTCAAAGGACAATTAACAACCATAGCAATGATTGTTATAGCACGTGATAGGATAGCAATGAGCATATGTCACAATGACAGCATAGCAATGAGCACACTTAACACCTATATCTTACTTTCTAACTACTAGTATCCACTTAAAAAATCTGGGGCTCCTGGGAAATATCCCTGATTCCATAATTGGAGCAGAAAAGTTCAAGATGAGCTTGGAGTATCTTGTTGAGCCAGAAAGTAAAGAAATTATGAAATAGTGGTGGGACCACTTCCAATAAACATAGAAGCCAGAACAAACGTGCTCCCACTCTTCAAATCCAAGACAATTTGAACATCAAAGTAAGTATTAATGGATTACAACATATTGAGTAAAATAAGAATCCATGTGCCCATATTGATATAAATATTGATACAAATAAATAAGCAAAAAAATAAACAAATGAGAAGAAAAACTCTTTCTTACAGTAGAGTGCCAACTAATAAATGTAGAAAGATTTATAAAATTAGAAAATTATGCATAGATCCTAAAATTAGTGGGTGAAAGCCTGATAAGAAATAGGATATTTATATAGTGGTAAAGTACCTACACACAAATTAACTATTAATTACAAAGGAAGAAAGAGCAACTTTACAGTGAAGAAATCTGAAAAGCACACCTTTCACCAAGTGATCAAAGTTAATATTGACCAAATGTACAAAAACCAACATAATGTGCCTCCTGATATAACACATTCAGAAAGATAAAGCATCACTTCTATGGCATTTCTACCAAAAATGCATGATATGAATCTAATTATGAGAAAAGTTGGACAAACCCAAGTAAAGGGACATTCTATAAAACAA
This sequence comes from Galeopterus variegatus, assembly GCF_000696425.1. Classification (NCBI taxonomy): domain Eukaryota; kingdom Metazoa; phylum Chordata; class Mammalia; order Dermoptera; family Cynocephalidae; genus Galeopterus; species Galeopterus variegatus. The sequence goes on from NW_007733524.1 coordinate 113,815, forward strand.
TTGGCTTGCATCCCTCAAATTGGTTGAGGTCAAGAAAGAGAAAGGCTGAGGAACTGGTCCAGATTAAAGGAGACTAAAGAGACAAATATAATACTGGATTGGATCTTGGACGAGGGGAAAAAATAACTACAAGAGACATCATTGGGAAATTGACTAAATTTGAGTATGCACTTTGAGTTAGATAATAGTATTATACCAATATTAAATTTCTAGTTTTCATAATTATAGTGTTCTTGTTCTTAAGGTAAATGGCATGATACAGGCAATTTATTCTGAGGTGGAGAATAAATATATACATATATCATATTGCATATATACTATATGTCATATAATGGTAAAGTAAATGGGGAAAAATGTAAACATTTAATAAATTTGGAGATGCAAACCTTCTTTGCACTATTACAGCAACTTTTCTGTAAGTTTGGAATTGTCAAAATAAAAATAAAATCTAATTAATAAAATATA
>NW_007733525.1:0-20021 GCF_000696425.1 Galeopterus variegatus
GATTGTCACGTAGGAGTGGTCTCACAAGAAGGGGTGTGGGGCTTCAGGCTCCCAACACACTGGATTAGTCAGGGCCTTAGCCCCCATGGGCTGTGCAAGGTGGACTGCAAATATGGGGAACTGCTGCACTTCAGTGTATTTTCCACTCAGCAGCTCTGCCTGCTCATCTGGGTGGGGAGTGAGTGCTGAGTGAGTTCAGATGTGGTCCCCAAAAGACTTGGGGGACTCCTTTGAGGCAGAGATCACCAGTGTTTGTGGTGGCAATGGGAATAGAAAAGATGGGGTCTTTTCCAGTCTACCTTCTCTCCTTGCTTCTCCTGCAGTGGGGCTGAGGCTGGATACTCTGTTCTGCTCCCTGTGGTGCCATTGCCTTCTCCTCTGAACGTTCTTTTAACTGTCTTTGGATGTATAAGTATATGCCCTGTATTGAGTGATATGGTATGTACATGTTCTGCTTTACTAAATATTGCCAAAGTATTTTCTCACAGTGGTTGCAATCATTTGAGAATTCCATATTTTTTCACTTCATCATTCATTGAGATAGTCTGTCTTTTTCATCTTAACAGTTCTGGTAGTTTTTTCAGTACTGTGTCATGGTAGTTTAAATTTGCATTTCCTTGATAACTAATAAGCCTGAATACTAGGTCTCTGACCATTTAAATATACTGTTTTTTAAAGTTCTCACTCAAGTCTTTGATTTTCTTTAGTTGGCTGTCTGTAACTTCAAAATCCACCTGTTTATTTTAAAGTTTTGTTAATTTTCATATCTTCAGGAAAATTTCATCGGTTCCAGAACTGTGCCATCCAATACAGTAGCCTTAGCTACATATGACTATTGAATACTTGAAATGTGGCTAGTCCAAGCTGAGATGTGCTGTAAGCATAAATGCATACTGGATTTTAAAGAGTTAGTAAGAAAAAAAATGCAAAATATTTTTAATATATTGTGTTGAATAAAACCTATTATTAAAATTAACTTCAACTGTTTATTTTTATTAATGCAACTACTAGAAATTTTAAAATTATGTGTGTTACTTGCATTATGTATCTATTAGAAAGTGCTGTCCAATTTTATTCTGACCGTTGGGTATTTAGTGTTGTCAGCAGATTATGATTAAGAATGATTAAAAAAAAATGCTTGGATTGCAACAAAAGCACCTTAAAAATTTAGGTAATAAAAATAAGTATTAGTTGAAGTGTCTGCAAACACTTGTTTTATAAAAATGTATTGTCACTTGATCATGAATTTTATGGTTTTAGATATGTTTTCCCACTTTCAACTTGACATTTACTTGTTTCAGAGAAACCCTGTGGTCTTCCTAGTGTGGAAAATGGAATGATTGCCCAATATTACTATACTTTTAAGAGTTTTTACTTTCCAATGAGCATAGACAAAAAGTTGTCATTCTTCTGCTTGGCTGGTTATACAACTGAAACTGGGAAACAAGAAGATCGAACCACATGTACTGGAGAAGGCTGGTCTCCAGAGCCCAGGTGCTTCAGTAAGTCAGCTGAATGTGTCAACACAATGGTTACAATACTCAAATTAGCTTATAAAAATAAAATTCCAACAAAATATAGAAAGTGGTTAAAACCTTTGGTAGATAAGAACAAAATTACTGGCAAACTGTCTTTTTACAAAATGGAGGCATATTCTGAAATTCTGTAAATGATGCTTTCACATTAAAATGTTATTTTCTTTGTTTTTATTAGTATCCTGTGAAGGAAGTAAAGGTAATGACTGTTATTGTTATTTATCACATTAGAGGAGACAGAGACTCAACAGAGTTACTTTTAAGTAATGAGTAACTTGTTGTATGGATAATTATGCACAGGAAGCAAGAAAAATGCTTAAGACACTGGCCTCAGGAAGGACAAGATTGCTACTGTAGTGCTTTATTATTTGGAAGACTCATCTCTCCTTTGTGTGCCATCTTCTCTCATAATACTTGTTAAAAACTAATGTGTTTTTCTAAAATTTGAGTTCAAACTTGTGAGACGGTAATGTGATTGGTTCATCTCATTATTTCATGTCAGGCTAAGCTATAGTCAAACTACCAATGGGCTTCCGCTGAGTCAGATGATCTCTCTTGAGCTAAGAATTCCCTAACTTCTGTTTTCCAGAGTAAGGGGATTTGTTGAGTCAGTTTCATCTAGAAAAGGAAGTAGGGTATGGGGATTACTGTGGTTGATATATCCAGCAAACATATCCATTTGGGATAATTATCCATTCTGTGACTTGAGGACAGACCATAAGTATAAGAATTTTACTTTTTGTCTTAGTGTAGACAATAGATTTATAGATAAATCCATTCATAAGTAGAGTATATAAATATATTAAACATCTTAGATTTATTAACTCTTTTAGCTTAAAGGAAAGAACATTGAAATAGGATCAAGAAGAGATCAGTACAATAGTGTGATAATTAAGGTATAACCTCCGCAGTCAGACTGCCTATATGTGAATCCAGTTCCACCGCTGGGAAGTGACTTTTGAGTCTAAGTTTTTCATCTATAAAATGGGGATAATACTGCTTCATTGAGATAATTGTTATAAAGCATTGTACTAAATATATGTGTGCAACAGGTACTGAATATATTTAAACTAATATTAACCTTGGATAAGTCTTTTAACCCTTCTGAATTGGTTTGTTGTGAGGGTCTAATATCAGGGCTTATAAAAATGGTAGAACTCCATACAATGCTAAGGTAATTTTATCATCAAATATATCACTGTTGCAAGTATTTACTAAAAATAACTCTGTAAACTCAACGCTTTTGAGCAACATATCTGTGATCTAGTCACAGTCCACATGAACTGACTGCTAAATCTTAACTGTGCAGCTAGGTGATTCCAAAATACTCAATGAAGGAGTCAATGAACAAAATTTTCACATCAAGGGAAGATGTTTTTAGAATTATTTAAGGATCCATAAAATAGAAATGTTCTTTTGTTGCATGATGTTAAAAATTGTCAAACTCACTAGACTTAAAAATATTAGGAAATAAATCCAAAGGAAATACCTTCCGTATGCAATTAGTAAAAACTAGTGAAAGAGCTATGGGTGTGTTTTCTAAAGGTAAATGTGGTGGCAATTAGTAAAAACTAGTGAAAGAGCTATGGGTGTGTTTTCTAAAGGTAAATGTGGTGGGGTTAGGAATGACTATAAGAACTGATATTAGTAAATACAAAGAAAGTCAATGTCAAATTGAACCATTTTCAAAGAAATTTTATCCAGATATTTTCAAATCAAATGAAATCAAGGAATTATGGATTAAAAATTATTTCTCTTCTTCAATTTCTAACTAAGGATAATATTATTCTTTTGTTTTAATTTTACAACTTCGTAAATGACAAGTTTAATTTCATCAAGTAAAGCAAATAAATATATTTTCCATAGAAAAATGCACTAAGCCTGAACTGAGAAATGGTTATTTCTCTGATGTAAAATTATCGTACAAAATTCAAGAGCACATGCGTTATGGTTGTGCTTCGGGCTACAAAACCACTGGAGGGAAGGATGAAGAAGTGATTCAATGTCTCTCTGATGGATGGTCCTCTCAACCAACCTGTAGGATGGAACGTGGTATGTATAAGAATCGTTTCCTAATACCGACGATAACAGCTTGTGAAGCTATTCCTTTCTTATACATATATATAGGCATTTTTATTTAATATAATTTATCTTCATTATGTTTGCATATGTGGGGAGTTGATATTATATTGGTTTTTTTCAAACTTTGTTTCCTTAATCCAAGGGTTCTCAACCCCTCCAACACCCCTGCTCCAGCATTCCTACTTTGTACTAATAAAAAAGAATCAGAATGGAATAAAATGAAAGTAACTTATCTTTTTCTTGAAACATATGTAAATAACTATTTCCTTTATTACAGAAGAATTCAATATCATGCACATTATTTTATACTGCAAACCAATGCCAGATATTTAAAAGTAATCTAATAATTTGAATATGCATATTTTGTTCGTGTGTTATAGTTCATTTAATTGTACAAATCCACAGATGATACATATTCAAAAAATTGTTACTGCACAAAACTTCAACTGAATTGCAGCCTTTGGTCAAATATAGTAGTCTAGAATTTGAAGAATACAGGACTGGTAGAGTTATGTCACAAGGTATATGAAAAAAGAGAATAGAAAGGCAAGGCAAACCGACTATTTTTCAATTTTGCCAAGGGTTGATTCTGCTATGTATTTTTTTTTCTCTCTCTTTCATTTTTTTTTATTGAAACATAATTGATTATTCATATTTATGGGTTGCAGAGTTGACTGTCAATACTTGTGTACCATATGTGATGATCAAATCAGGATAATTAGCGAATTCATCATTACAAAATGTAATCATTCTTTGTGTCCATAAACCAATTTCTCACTAAACCCCTGCAAATTTTTTTTATTGTTTTTTATTGTGAATATTGTTTTTTTTATTGTTTTTTATTGTGAATATTCATGGGGTACAAAGCTGATTGTCACCACTCGTGCCCAAGATGTGATGGCAAGATCCACACTGGCAGGATGCCCATTCCCACAAATTGTGATTATATCCCATGACCCCCACCAAATTATCCCCAACCTCTCTTCCCATCCTCCTTTCCCAACTCTACTTTGCATCTCTAGGTGTGCCCTCTCCCTCTGCAAGTCCAGTGCACCACTGTGGTCTTTCTTTCCTTCCTCCTTTCTTTCTTAACTTTCACTTATGAGTGAGCACATGTGGTATTTATCCCTCTGTGCTTTGCTTATTTCACTCAACAAAAGTTTCTCCAAGCTCATGCATGGTGTTGCGAATGGGAGAGTTTCATTCTTTTTTATGGCAGAGTAGAATTCCATGATGTATGTATATCACAGTTTCTTATCCAATCATCCATCGATGGACATTTAGGTTGGTTCCATAGCTTGGCTATTGTGAGCAGAGCTGTGATGAACATGGGTGTGCAGGTATCCCTTTGACATGATGATTTCCTTTCCTCTGGGAATATACCCAGAAGTGGGATGCTGGATCATATGGAAGATCTGTAGTTGTTTGAGAACCCTCCATACTGTTTAATGTAGCAGTTGTTCTAAATTACAGTCCCACCAACAGTGTAGGAGCATTCCCTTCTCTCCATATATTTGCCAGTATTTGTTATTCTCTTTTTTATTATAGCCAGGCTAACTGGGATTAGGTGATATCTCAATGTGGTTTTAATTTGCACTTCCCTGATGACTAGTGATGTTGAGCATTTTTTCATGAACATGTTGGCCATTTGTATGTCTTCCTTTGAAAAATTTCTATTCATCTCCTTTGGCCATTTTTTAATTTGGTTGTTTTTTCTACTGCATAATTACTTGAGTTTCTTGTTAATTGTGGATATTAATTCCTTGTCACATGCATAGTTAGCAAAATTTTCTCCCACTCTGTAGGCTGTCATTTCACTCTGTTGATTCCTTTTTTCTTTTGTTGCCTGTGCTTTTGGGCAACAGACTTCATAAAGTCTGTTTCCAGACCTAGTTTGTGAAATGTTTCACTTATATTTTCCCTTAGTAATTTCACCATTTCAGGTCTTCTGCTTAAGTCTATAATCCATTTCGAGTTGATTTTAGTAAATGGTGAGAGATGCATGTCTAGTTTCATTCTTCTGCATATGGATGTCCAATTTCCTCAGCACCACTTATTGAAGAGACAGTGTTTTCCCCAATGTATATTTTTGTTGCCTTTGTCCAATGTCAGATGAGTGTAAGTCTGAGGCGTGATGTCTGGGTTCTCTATTCTGCTCTGCTGGTCTTTTGTGTCTATTTTTTATGCCAGTACCTTGCTGTTTTGATATTATAGCTTTGTAGTATAATTTGAAGTCAGGTAGTGTTATGCCTCCAGCTTTATTATTTATTTATTTTTTTTGCTCAGGATTACTTTGGCTATCAGGGTCTTTTGTTGTTCCCTATGAATGTTAAGATTGTTTTTTTTCCATTTCGGTGAAGAATGTCGTTGGTATTTTGATGGGGATTCCATTGAGTCTGTAGACCACTTTGGATAGTATAGACATTTTCACAATGTTAATCCTTCCAATCCAAGAGCATGGAATGCCTTTCCATCTTTTTGTGTCATCTTTAATTTTTTTCAGTAGTGGTTTGCAGTTCTCTTTGTAGAGATCTTTCACCTCCTTAGTTAAACCAATTCCTAGGTCTTTTATTTTGTGTGTGTGACTGTTGTAAATGGGCTTACTTTTTGATTTCTCTTTCTGTTAGCTCACTATTGGAGAATATAAATGCAACTGATTTGGGGGCATTTATTTTGTATCCTGCAATGTTACTGAAATTATCAACCATCTTTAGGAGTTTTTTATAGAGTCTTTAGGTTTTTCTATACATAGTACCATGTCATCTGCAAATAGGGACAGTTTGACTTCATCTTTTCAAATATGGATGTCCTTTATTTCTTTATTTTGCATAATGGCTCTGGCTAGTACCTCCAGTACTGTTAAGTAGGAGCAGTGAGAGTGGGCATCCTTGTTTTTTTCCTGTTCATAGGGGAAAAGCCTTCAGTTTTTCTCCATTCAAATTGATACTGGCGGTGGGCTTGTCATGGGTGGCTTTATTGTGTTGAGATACTTTCCTTCTATACCTAATTTGTTGAGCATCTTTATCATGAAAGGATGTTGAATGTTGTCAAATGCTTTTTCAGTATCTATTGAGATAATCGTATAGTCTTTGTCCTTGGGTTTGTTGATGTGATGTATCACAATTGACTTTCATATGTTGAGCCATCCTTGCAACCCTGGGATGAATCCCACTTGATCATGGTGTATAATTTTTTTGCTGTGTTGCTGTATTCTGATTGCCAATATTTGTTGAGGAGCTTTGCATCTATGTTCATCAAGGATATTGGCCTATTGTTTTCTTTTTTTATTGTGTCTTTATCTGGTTTTGGTATCAGAATTATGTTGGTCTCATGGAATAAGTTTGGGAGAATGGCTTCCATTTCAATTTTTTGGAATAGTTTGAGGAGAATTGGTATTAATTTCCCTTTAAAGGTTTGGCAGAATTCAGCTGTAAAGCAATCTGGACCTGGGCTTTTCTTTGTTCGAAATTGCTGATTACCACTTCAATCTCATTGCTTGTTATTGGTCTGTTCAGGTTTTCTCTGTCTTCTTGGTTCAATCTGAGTAGTTTGTATGTGTCCAGAAACTTATCCATATCTTCCAGGTTTTCATGCTTTTTGTCATACAGTTGTTTATAATAGTTTCTAATGATTCTTCATATTTCTGTGGTATTGGTTGTAATGTCTCCCTTTTCATTTCTGATTTTTGTTATTTGGATCTTCTCGCTTCTTTTTTTTGTTAACCTAGCTAATGGTTTGTCTATTTTATTTTTCTTCTTGAAAACCAACTTTTTGTGGGGTTTTTTTTTGGTCTCTATTTCATTTAGTTCTACTCTGTTCTTAATTTTTTATTTCTGTCTACTGTCTTTTGGATTGGATTGTTGTTGTTTTTCTAGTTTTCTGAGGCATAGTGTTAGGTTGTTTATTTGAAGTCTTTCCATTCTTTTGATGTTAGCTTTTATTACAATAAATTTGCCTCTCAGTACTGCTTTTGCAGTATCCCACAAGTTTTGGTATGATATATCTTCATTTTCATTAGTTTCAAGATTTTTTTGACTGCCTGTTTAATTTCTTGTTGGACCCATAGGTCATTCAGGAGCCTATTGTTTAGTTTCCATGTATTTGTATAGTTTTCAGAGCTTTGCTTGTTATTAATTTCTAGTCCATTGTGATCTGAAAGATACTTGGAATGATTTCAATTTTTAAAAATTTGTTTAGACTAGATTTGTGGCCTAATACATGGTCTATTCTGGAGAACATTTCATGTGCTGATGAGAAGAAAGTATATTCTTTAGTTGTTGGGTTAAATTTTCTGTATGTATCTGCCAGGTCCAGTTGGTCTAAGTTGTAGCTTAAATCCTGTGTCAGTCTGTTGACATGGCCTGGAAGATCTGTCCAATACTGAAAAATTGGTGTTCAGGTCACCCACTATTAATGTATTAGGGCCTATTTCTTTCTTTAGGTCTAAGAGTGTTTCCTTTATATATCTAGGTGCTCCAGTATTGGGTGTATATATATTTAAGATTGTTATGTCTTCTAGCTGGATAGATCCTTCTTTGTCTCTTTTCATGTTTTTGGTTTAAAGTCTATTTTATCCTATATAAGAATAACTACTACTACTCATTTTGAGTTTCCATTTGCACAGTATATCTTTTTCCATCCCTTTGCTTTTAATCTATGTGTGTCTCTATAGGTGAGGTGGGTCTCTTGAAGACAACCTATACTTGGGTCTAGCTTTTTAATCAAATCAGTCAGTCTGTGTTGTTTGAATGGGGAATTTAATCCATTCACATTTAGGCTAGTTATTGACAGGTATTGTTTAATCCCTGTCATTTAATTGCTTTTTGTTTAGATGTTTTAAACACCTGTTGATCATTACTTCCCCCTTTGATTTCTTTTCTTCAATGTTACTTGGAAATTTGAGGTGGCATGATTTAGCCTCTTTGTTTCACTGGCATTTTTGTTTTAATGGCAGGTTTTGCTCTTTCTTGTGTATCTGTGATAGTGATCATCATTATTCAGATTCCAGATGAAGGACTCCCTTGAGAATTTCTTGCAGGGCTGATCATGTAGTTGTGAACTCCTCCAATTTTTGTTTGTCTGGGAAATACACTATTTCTTCCTCATTTCTGAAGGAGAGCCTTGCTGGGTAGAGAATTCTTGGCTGGCAATTTTTTCTTTTAGTATTTTGAATATATCATTCCACTTTCTTCTGGCCTTAGGGTTTCGGTTTAGAAGTCTGATGTTAGTCTGATGGGGGTTCCCTTATAAGTGACTTGATGATTTTCTCTTGCTGCTTTTAGAATTCTCTCTTTGTCTTTGAGCTCTGCAAATTTGACTATAATGTGTCTTGGAGAGGATCTTTTTAGACTGAATCTGTTTGGGGTCCTTTGAGCTTCTTGGATCTGAAGGTCTGCATCTCTCCCTACACCTGGGAAGTTTTCTGTTATTATTTCCTTGAATAGGTTTTTAATACCTTTTCCTTTCTCCTCCCCTCCTGGAATACCCACAGTTTGGATGTTAGAGTGCTTGAGATTGTCTTCTATCTCTCTTAGATTTTCTTCATTATTTTAAATTATTTTTTTCTTTTATTTGTCTGCCTGGGTGATTTCAAAAAGACCATATTCAAGATCTGAAATTCTTTCTTCTGCTTGGTATAGCCTGCTGCTCAAGCTCTCTGTTGTGTTTTTTATTTCACTAAGTGAATCTTCATTTCTGGGAGTTCTGCTACACTCTTTTTGATGGTATTGGTCTCTTTGTAAATCTCCTCCTTCATATTCTGGATATTTTTCTTGCTTCATTGTATTTTATAATTGAGTATTCTTTTATCTCTTTGAGTTTTTAAGATCATTGTTCAGAATTACTTTTCAAACATTTCAAAGATTCCCTATCCTATGGGGTCTGGAATTTGAACATCACTTCATTCCTTTGGTGGTGTCAAATCTTCTTGTTTGTTTGCAGTTCTAGTATTTCTTCATTGATATTTGGTCATCTGGTAGAGGACTTGCCTCTTCTATTACTCTGGGGTTGGCCATGAGGATAAACATTTCCTCCCCTATTTGCAATCTCTAGTGTTAACTGTTCATATATATCAGTGTAGTCAAGTGATTGGCAGGTTGCCTATAGAGTGGCCCTGGCTGCTACTGTGGTGACAGTAGGTGTGGCGGTGGCTACATTACACCACCTTGGCTCCTGTTCCAACTTTCCGTGGCTGTAGACGGAGACCCCAGAGCCATGTGGGTCTTGGCTCACCTCAGGGTCTGCTGGGCTGTGGGTGCTTCCCTTCCCTCTGGGGCTATAGACTGAGCCCCTGGCACCATGCAGGTCTTGGCTTACTTCTGCTATTTATTCTTAAGATTTAATGAAAATATATATTGAAATTTCTTTATGATATTCTAGGTTGTCAATGAATTTCATAAAATAAATAACCTTTTTTTTTTTTTTAGAAACATGTTTGGCCCCTGAATTATATAATGGAAATTATTCCACAACACAGAAAACATTCAAAGTGAAGGACAAAGTACAATATGAATGTGCTACTGGCTACTACACGGCTGGAGGAAAAAAGACCGAGGAGGCAGAATGTCACACTTACGGGTGGTCTCTCACACCACAATGTACCAGTAGGTTCTCGCTCTGGATAAAATCTACTTTACTTCTGAAACCTTCCTCTCATTCGGGAATGTAGATAAGTTGTCGCACTAATTAAGTTCCATTTTCATACATTTTTTGCTTCTGGTTTTAATTATGTTGATAGTAGTCTTTAATAATTTAAAGCTCTCAAGTAGGAAAAAAGCTATTTTTTTTTTTTTTTTTGTCTTTTGTCTTTTTTCCATGTCCGGCAACGGATCGCAACCCTCAGTGTTGCCCCCGTACCGGACCGGGGACCGGCAACGGGATTGCAACGCTCGGTGTTGCTCCCGCGCCTCGCTCAGCCAGTGAGCGGGAACCGGTCTGTATGTGGGATCCGAACCCTCGGGCGGGAGCGCCGCCGCGCTTCCCAAGCGGCGCACTATCCAGTGCGCCACCGGGCCGGCCCGGAAAAAAGCTATTTTACCTAAAATAATTAAATTAGACTAAGCCTAATTATATTTTCTAAATACGTAAAGTGAATCTATAAGATTTTATTATTTAAAACAGAATATGGCACATTTATTGATGTCTATTTCAGATATGGCATATAAATAGTAAGTGAATTTTGTTCTAGCAGAAAAAACACTTTACGTTTTTATTTGTTCTTTCATTTTTAGAATTAAAGTGCTCTTCTTTAAGGTTAATAGAAAATGGTTATTTTCATCCTGTAAAGCAAACCTATGAAGAAGGGGATGTAGTTCAGTTTTTCTGTCATGAAAATTACTATCTAAGTGGACCTGACTTGATTCAGTGCTATAGCTTCGGTTGGTATCCAGAATCTCCTATATGTGAAGGTAAATTTTTAAATTTCACACTCACAAATGAAATATCATGTCTTTATCATCTTTAATTTCTATGTGATATGAAAAAACATGTCTGCGGTTATATTTAATTCTTGTCCTGAGTACTACTTTAAAAATAAATATTGTCTTTTGAATCAGTGCTATTTTTGGCAATCTTTAATATATTCCATCTGAAGAAACCTTAGTTTTGTATTACTTTGTAGAATGGATATATCTTAAAATTTATTATTTTAAAATGTCTATTACAAAATTTAAATCTCTTAATGTAACAAATAACCTTTTTTTGTTGGGAATTGCTAGACCCAATTATCCCAAGCTGGTGACTTTGTGAGGATACTTTAATTGGCCACCTATTTCCTGATGTGGAGAATGTTACTTAGAACTAAAAATGTAAAATGAGGTCAACCAGTAAGAGTGACCCAAAAATGTGATAGGTGTGGTTGCATTTCTATCACTGGATGCATTCAAGCAGGCAGTGTGATTAGGTGTAAGAAGACGTCAATTCAGTAGTCATTTAAACACATCTACAATGTAATATGAAGAAAACCTCTGTGTAGCAGAGGAAACACGTATGAAAAAGTAATTCCTGTAATGTGACAAATGATATAATAAAATCAGGTACAAAGTGCTTGAATAAAACATTAGATTCTGACTGGTACGGTGTGGGATAGCACTCACAGAAGTGATAAATAACTGGGACATAAAAGATAAACAGGAGTTTGAGGATTGGGAAGGATGGGGTAAGGCAAAGGGCTTGATAGTCACTATTTTCTCTGTAATACGGGAAACAGTGTTGTTATTTACAGGCAAATGAAAGACATGAAGGTAGAACTTGGAAGAGAGTGAAGATTTGAAACAGGTGCTAGGAGGAGCAGAAGAGGGAGCTGACCAGGGCTATGCGATGGGATTGCCCAGAACTATCATAATTCTGAAAATGTATTAAACAGCAACTTTATTGGTTTTGTGACTGTCCAGGCATACTCAACAGCCATGGCATAACAGTCGAGAAAAAATTTGTTAGTAAATTTTCTGTGACATGTTATTTAAAAAAAATAAAAGACAGACCTACTTATGGCCTATTCCATACCTCCTCCCCCTACAAATTAGTCAGCAAGCCAATACGCCTGTTATCCTAATCCCTGGACCCAGCGAATGTTACTTTATATGGCAGAAGGAACTTTGCAGTTAAGGATCTTGAGTTGTGAATATTATCTGGGATTATCCATTTGGACCCTAAATGTAGCCACAAGTGTCCCTCTAAAAGGGAGATGGAGAGAGATTTGACTACAGAAGAGGACATAGAACACATGACAATGGACAGCAACTGGTTGAAGTGATAAGAGGAAGGGGTCTTGAGCCAATGAGGAAGGGAACAGGCAGCCTCCAGAAGCTGCAGAAGTCAAAAGTAACCGATATTCCTTTAAAGACCCCAGAAGGAATCCAGCCTTCCAACACCTAGATTTTAGCCCAGTGAAACTGATTCTGGACTTTCTGCATCCAGAGCTGTAAGAGAATAAATTTGTGCTCTTTTAAGCTACTAAATTGTGGAAATTTGTCACAGCAGCAATAGGAAACTAATACAGTCAATATTTTATAACAGTTAAGAACAGGATATTTTAATTCAAACAGACATGGGTTCAAGACAGATCCATTACCTACTACTAACACACTTACTTTGTAAGTTTTAGTTTCTTCTTCTGTAATATGGAAAAATTAATAGTCCCTACATAATAAGTTATTTTAGGACTAGGAGATAATGAATGTAAGATGCTTGCTGCTTTAGTATTCTATAGGTACATAACAGTGTTACCATGAACTAAGCAGCTTAAAACAACACAAGGTATTATTTCACAGTTTCTGTAGGTTGGAAGTCTGGGTATAGTTTAACTGGCTCCTCTACATCAGTGTCTAACAAAGCAGGAATTGAGGTGTCACTGGGCTGCAGTCTCATCTGAGGCTTAACTGGACAGCAGTCTTCTTCAAACTTGTGGTTTGGGGCAGCATTCAGTGCTTTGCAGACTGCTGAATTGAGAGCCTCAGTTTCTTGCTGGCTGTCGGCTGGAGGCGGCTTTCTACCACTTGCCTACCGCCCTCCATTTAGAAGCTCGCAATGTTGCCACAAAGTTGCTTCTTCTAAACCAGCTGGGAGAGAGAGTTTCTCAGCAAGAATGATGTTACAATACTACGTTGCATAATTGTGTATACATAATCATGTACTACCCATCTTTGCTGTATTCCGTTGGCTAGTAGGCAAGCCACAGGTCCCACGCCTGGAGTGGGCTATCATACAAGACAGTGGACATCAGGAGTCAGGGAACAGAGGGGTGCTCCTAGAGTCTGTCTGCCAGGCTTTCTATGGTGCTTAGCACAATGAATATTCTTATTAAATCTTTTTTTTTGTAATTATATGACTAAATGTGGTAATATTTTTCTTTAAGGAAGGAGAAATCGATGTCCTCCTCCACCTCTGCCTCTAAACTCCAAAATTCCAACATATTCAACAACTTATCGTCATGGAGAAATAGTTCGTATAGAATGTGAACTTAATTTTGGGATCCAGGGGTCAGAAGACATACGTTGTGAAAATGGAAAATGGACAGAACCTCCAAAATGCATTGGTTGGTAGCACCTTGAATAAGCTTTTCTTCAAATGAAACCTACGTGTGTGGCTAAATGGTCTCTTCGCTTTCAACTGTAACTTTTCAGAAGAAAAGGAGAAGACAGTTTGTGAGGAGCCACCCTTCATTGAGAACGGTGCAGCAAACCCACAAGCTAAGATTTATTACAATGGAGATAAAGTGACATATGGATGTAAAGGCGGCTACCATCTCCGTGGATCAAATGAGATAACTTGTAATCGTGGGAAATGGACACCTGCCCCCGAGTGTGTTGGTACGTGTGCTGCATTTACGATCAGTAGCTAAGCCCACAGTGCAAAATGTTTTATCGTATTTATTTTATCCACATGTTCATATCAACAGACCACTGCTTAGAAAATTTAGAGACGCATTGCTACCGCACCTACTCTGCAACTTTCATGTGTGCATGGAGCCCTCTGTAGAATTTAAGCCAATGTAAGAATATTCAGAAACTAAAAAAAAAATTGTTTTAAATATATGAGTGTTAGGCACTAATTGTCTGACCTCTGTGATGCCATGACTTGTGAACTTTAAATGCCAGCACATAAGCGATGATGTGCTTCATTAGAGAAGTAAATAAGGGCATATTGGATCGAGTGACGGGGCATGAGCATGATCTACTTCTCCCTACACATCCTGCAAAGTTAGGACAGAGCTCTCCGACTTTGGTAAGTCCCACTGATATTGCTTTTGCATCTGGCCATCCTGAACCTTCCACCCTTCCGAGACATGGCCCTGGCCTTTCGTTTTACTGAAGGGCGCCACCAGCATACACTACCACTCCTGGGGCTGCTCTTCTTGCCGAGCTTCTCATTTCTTGATCAGATTCTGGAGAGATTTCTGCAAATGTACTTACTTAGGATATTTATTGCATAAGACAAAAGTTAGGAAGGATGCTAAAGAAATTAGCAAAGTAAGAGAAAGATTCTAAAGACAGGAAAAAATGGACATTTCATCTATGGGCTGATTGAGACCTGTGATGAAGAGAAATGGGAAGGGAGAAAATAAAAATGGATAATGCCAAAGGGTAGTTTTAGAATTGACCATAATCTTTAGGTTGAAAACATTGTTGCCCTTTCTATACATCTTAGGAATAACTGTGTCGTAGTTCCTTCACAATCAAGAAAAGAAAAAAATGTGCAAACGTAGGCAGAACATTTGCTGTTTATTCTTGCCTAGTAAATTTTAAAAGTATTTGAGCCGAATAACATTTTTGTAATTTCTGATAAATTTAGAAATCTATTGTAGTATGAGCAACTGTAGCATGTCATTGTTCTTATGAGTTCATATTAATTTTTAAATGGCCTCTTTTCTTAGAAAATAATGAGAATTGTAAGCCTCCACCTGATGTCACAAACGGAGCTGCTGTGGGTGGGTTGTTGACAAGCTACGCAACAGGGTCTTCGGTGGAATATCGGTGCAATGAATATTACATACTGAAGGGGCCAAAAGTATCTCATTGTGAACAAGGAAAGTGGTCACCCCCACCTGTCTGCTTGGGTAAGAGAGAGAACACACTGAATTTTACTATTACATTTGTATTTTTATGTAATTTTAAAAATAATGTGTCTAGAATGAAAATGATTTTGGATAAGTCTTTTTTTCCCAAGTGTTTTCCCCTGTCATTCTTTGAGAAGAAAATCTCTAATATTTTAGTGTGTAGGATTACATTAGTTCTTACCCCATTACTTCCTTTTATTGTGGTGTAATATATATAACATTAAATTTATCATTTTAACCATTTTTAAGTGTACAATTCAGTGGCATTAAGTATATTCACATTTTTTTAACTGATTGGTTTTGTGTGTCTTTCTCCGAACTGAAATTCCCCCCTACTATAGCCCTTAATGTCTCCACTTGCATTGTCCTCGGAATGTCGTTTGGAGAGAAGCATAATCAATCCAGTTTTTTCCTTGGTAAAGCATATCACTAATAGCTTCTTCACCACCACTTCCTCCCTCGAATGGTCACCTTTGTTACATCTTGTTGATCATATAAAAATGTTTGTAACTGCTCTGAATATATTTGGAATAAGGCATGATATGATGAACATTCATATTTCAAGTAGAAAATTGAAGAAGTTATGCAGATAATTACCTACATTGATTGAGATGATGATTTTCTTCATTTTTTAAAAACTTTTCTGGCCTGAGTTACATTTGAAAATGATGTAACTGGTCACTACAATTGCATTGGATAGGTTCCATTGTGACTTTTACAAGTAAGCAACGACATAATAAACTTTCTATAAGCTAAAATAAAATAGTTACATAAATAAAAACATTAGCATTTTTAAACTACAAATGCAAATCATTATTTACTAAAAAATTAATAAGTTAATTGAAGCACCTATAAGAAAACAGAAAATGTCATTAACCTTGCCTGAAACAATTGCCGTTAATGACTAAGATAATGAACGTCTTTGAAACCTTTTTTTACACACACACTCATACACACACACAGAGCACAAAAATGCTATTGTATATGCAGAGATTATGTATCTTTTTTAACTTAAAATATATTATAAGCATGGTTTGACATACAATATATATTTTAATACAATATGTATTTTATATTTTATATGTATACTATACATCTTAGTAGCTGCATAGTATTACACAATGCAGATATACCATAACTAATTTAACTAATCATTTTATTGATGGATGTTTAGTGTTCAACCTTTTCATATTCCAAACAGTGCATTTTGTAACTAAACAGTTGTATATCTTAAAAATCTTTATTTTTATTTAAAAAAATAATTATATTTATTTTTCTCATGTTTTAGTTTCTTATTAGTTTTTAGATTTTATAAAGTGGAATTTCTGGATCAAAGAAATTGGAATTTTAATTTTTCTTGTTAATTGACAAATTGTCCTTTAGAAAGTTTATTCTGATTTTTAGCATTACCATCAGTGAATTAAGGTAGTAGTTTTCTTAATCTGTCGACTTTGAATATTTTAATCTTCACACTTTTGTTAATCCAGTAAGCAATATTATTTGGGTTCGTTTAAATATTAATAAGCTTGGTATTTTCCAATCTTCTGGCAGCTACAGGATTTTTTTCTCATGAATTAATTGTTCATAGTTTAGCCATTTTCCGTACTCATAAGAGCTATATCTGTATGAATTATATTATGCATTTGAAAATTATGTATTTTGATATTCCCATTCAAATTTAGATGTATCTTTACCTATAATAATTTTTCTATTGCTCTCATATGTTTATAAATGTTTTAAATGATGTGGTTGACATTGTATTGAATGGAAATATAGACATCGCTGAGGATAGAGACTGGATTAAAATAGTAATGAGAAACCCAGTGAGGAAACCATCTCATAAAGCATAACAAGGTTTAAAGAAATCTGTCATTCTGTATCGGGAACAGTTGCCTCACGATGGCTAGGCGTGCTGCTAATGACTCAGAGCAAATACTGAGTGAGGACCCATCACTGTCATCAGGGCGAGAGGAGAGAGCTCTGCTCGTTTTGTTTATTTGTTGGAACTGAAAGTATTCCAGGTACAAATCCGGACTACGTGTGATGAGGGTAGAATTTTCCGTCTGTGAGTTACTGTTCAAGACAATATGAACGTCTCTAAGCCCCCCTACTCCTCTCCCCAGCTCCCACTTTCCCGCAGCCGCTCTGGCCTCCCGCCTCTTCCCCAAACAAGCCCAGCGTGCTCACCGCAGGGCCTTTGCACTGGCCAGTTCCCTCTGCCTGGAATACTCTTTTGTCAGAAAATGACGTGGTTCACTACTTAACCTTCTTCAAGTTTTTGTGCAAATATCAGTTCATATTTAAGCTTTTGCCAATCACCTTCCTTAAAAGAGCAACCTGCCTTCTTCCAGCCCTTTCGATAGCCCCTTCCCTCCCCTCACTACTCTTTTTCCCATCTAATCTATCATATGCTGTAGTTTAAAAATGAACACAAATCATAAAATTCATGTATTGATTATATTTATTATTTATTGTGGGTGTTTCTTCCAGTTAGATGGTAAGCCCCATGAGGGCAGAGATCTTTCTTTTATTCACTGATGATCAAGTGGTAGGTTTTCTATAAATATTTATACAATACATTACATTTTCTATGACAAGGTTTTTATTTTATAGAAAGGAAATCATGATTAACCTAACTGCTTGATAGCCTTAAACAATATTTTTAAAGTTTCAAATTAAGGAGTTTTAATTTATGATGTAATAAAAACAATTAGAAATGTGTGCATTTATTTGATAGTAATAAAATATATATTTTATTATGTATATTTGTGAGAAGCTTTAATAATGATACCTGTCAAATATAAAATATTGCTTCTGTTGCCGTCATAATTTGTAGGTTAAAAATATATCACTTTCATGTTTGTCAGATGAGTAAAGAATTTAAAAGAACATTTTGTTTTTCAGAGCCATGTACTGTTAATGCGGATTACATGAACAGAAATAACATAGGGATGAAGTGGAAATATGAAGGGAAGGTCTTACATGGAGATTTAATAGATTTTGTATGTAAACAAGGGCATGCCTTACCTCCATCAACTCCGCTGTCTGCATTAACCGTGCAGTGCAATCGAGGCGAACTGAGATATCCCTCCTGTGTACGACAAGGTAAAACAATAATGCTTTCTCACAATTTCCTGCTGGATCGTTATCCGCCACCTGGATTGAAAGGTTATTTTTATGACCATAAGCATCATCTTCTAATCTATGAAGTTGGGAGTGATCCAATTCCAATTTCCAGTCAGCAATTACATTTAAATAGCATGACTATGCTGATGTCTTTTGATTCCAATAAGTCCATATTAAGAAGTAAAAAATCAAGAAGTTATATATATATATATATGTATCATCAGTCTGTCAGAGAACTCATCACCTCATGTGAGCACGCCACAGCACTCTAAAACATCACTTTACTCAAATTGTGCTCAGCACCGTTGTGTCAGAAAAGCGCTTTATGCAGTGTGACAGATTTTCTGTGCTCCCAGGATACAGACTATTACTTTTAATAAAAATGTATAAAATAAAAAGAAAGATAATATATACTTAAAGCATGGCTTCGAGAGAGATTTCATACACTTTCACTTTTTGCTAGATAGAAAGGGAATAATAATAAAAGCATGATTATTAACACTTTAGCAGCTTTAAATATGTATTTAAATATTATAACATTGGATTCTAATGGTAATAAAAATTCTTACAGTATGAAATTGTTCCAGAAACATTTTTAATATTTAAAAATATTTGAGAACTGCCTAAAATGCCTTTACATAAAAGATCTTATTTTATTTCTGTTTCAATTATAAAAACACTGGGTAATTATTATAGTAATTCAGTGTATACTTTAAAAATAATTTTTGCAGAATCTAAAGGAATGTGTGCATCTCCTCCACTTATTAAAAATGGAGTTATTATTAGTTCAACAGTAGACATCTATGAAAATGGTTCCTCAGTAGAGTACAGATGTTTTGATCACCATTTCCTGCAAGGGTCTAGAGAGACCTATTGTTTAGAAGGAGCGTGGACTACGCCACCATTGTGTTTAGGTATGTACTGCTAAATATGCCTATATAACCAAGTAAAACTGTATATTTTAAGCTTTCTATAACTTTTGAGTTGATATAACATGAAAATCATGCTAAATTTGCAGCACTTATGTTATTTTATTAGTGTGCCTATTTAATCATTTGTTTCTATTCTTTCCTTTAGATTATAAATAACGGTAGTCTAGTCTTCTTTAATAAATATTTTTTAAATACAAACCATGCATCTGGTACTAGTTTGGTATGAGGCTAAGAGATGAATAAGCCAATAGTGGCGTGAGTAAACATGTTAACAATTATCATTCTATGTGACTGGTATGTAGTAGAAAACATGAATATAATGGAGGAACAAAGATAGAAGTGGTCCCCTCAACATGGAAAGATGAAGCAAATTAATGCTTTCATTTGCAAAGCACTCTGGAAGTAACATTTATTAAGGCCCTCAGAAGTCATAAAACAGAATACCTATAAATAATAAGGAAATATTTCTTTGTTTCCAATTCTGACTTTTATTTATTTTTCTTATCTTATTCCACTGGTTAAGACTTCAGTACGGGGCCGGCCCGGTGGCGCACTGGATAGTGCGCCGCTTGGGAAGCGTGGCGGCGCTCCCGCCCGAGGGTTCGGATCCCACATACAGACCGGTTCCCGCTCACTGGCTGAGCGAGGCATGGGGGCGACGCTGAGGGTTGCAATCCCGTTGCCGGTCCCCGGCCCGGTACGGGGGCAACACTGAGGGTTGCAATCCGTTGCCGGACACGGAAAAAAGACAAAAAACAAAAAAAAAAAAAAAAAAAAAAAAAACTTCAGAAA
>NW_007733525.1:20050-29081 GCF_000696425.1 Galeopterus variegatus
AAGGAAAAAAAAAAAAAAAAAAAAAAAAAAAAAAAAAAAAAAAAAAAAAGACTTCAGTACAATGTTGAATGGAAGAGGTAGTGGGTATCTTTGTTTCCCAATATCATAAGTAAAATTTTCAATAATTCACCTTTAAGTGTGGTATGGTAAATACTTTAAAAAGTCAAGTTAAGGGTCGACCCCATGGCTCACTCGGGTGAGTGTGGCTCTGGGAGCGCAGCAGCGCTCCCACCACGGGTTCAGATCCTATATAGGGATGGCCGGTGCTCTCACTGGCTGAGTGCAGTGCGGGTGACACCAAGGCAAGGGTTGCAATCCCCTTACCAGTCACAAAAAAAAAAAAAAAAAGAAAAGAAAAGAAAAAGAAAAAATCAAGTTAAAGGGGTAGAAACCTTTTATTTCTATTTTGCTAAGAGCATTTTTAAAGAATTTTCATCCTTTTATTTCTATTTTGCTAAGAGCATTTTTAAAGAATTTTCATTGGGTGTTTAATTTTAGCAATATCTGTTGAAACAATAATATAATTATTACATGGCTTTTTTTCCTGTAAATTTAGTAAATTATATCGCTTCTTTTCTGAATGTTAAAGCATGATTGCACTCCTGTGCTAAATCCTACGTTGTTGCGATGAATTATGCTTATTATATATTGTTTGATTTTTTTGCTAATATTTTACTTAGGAGCTTTGCATCTCTTTTCATGAGACAGATTGGTCTACTATTTTCCTATCAGGTTTGATATCAAGTTTCTTCTGACCTAATAAAATAAATTAAGATTTATGTAAGATTGGTGCTATTTCTTCCTTGACAATTGTAATAATTCAAGAGATAAGCCATCTTAGTCTTGAGTTTTCTTTGTGGAAAGATTTTAATGATAGCTTTGATTTGTTTAATAGATACTATGTTATTATCTCTTTCATTAATTTTGGTAGGGAGTAGTTTCTTGTCTATTACATCTAAATTACCTAATTAGTTGATATAAATTGGTTCATGACATCTTTGTATCTTCTTTTTTAATGTTTTTAGTGATGCAACTTTTATAATTACTATTATTAACTTCTATTTGTTTCTCAACAGTTCTTGCTAAAGGTCCATACATTTCATTAGCCTTTCCAGCAATGAACATTTGTATAGGTTGGTTCTTTCATCAAATGTTGTATATCTTTATTCTTTCCTCTCCTCTACTTTCTTGGATTTATTTTATTTTTCCTTTTATAGCTTGTTTATATGGATACCTAGATTATTAATTTTCAACTTTTATGTTTTTTTCTAGTATATGAATTTAAGGATATAAATTTCCCTCTGATCACAACTTTAACATCATCTTTTGCATTTTTATATTTTGGATTTTTACTATCACTCAGTTAAAAATTTTTATATATCTACTTTGATATCTTCCATGAGCTCTGCATTATTTATAAATTTATTTTTAAATTTCTAAATATTTGGGGGATTTTCTGGTTTTCCTTGAGTTGTTAATGTCTAGTGTAATTCCACTGAGGCATCCTTTGAATTATATCTGTCCTTGGAAATTTGTTGATACTTGCTTTATAACTAGCATATATTTGCTTTAGGTAGATATTCTTTTGTACTTGAAAAATGCTCACTTTGTCATTGTTGGGTTCACTGTTGTTACATGTATGTTTATTGGATTGAATTTTGTTCTTGATATTATTAAATTCATCCATAGCTGTACTGATTTGTG
This sequence comes from Galeopterus variegatus, assembly GCF_000696425.1. Taxonomy (NCBI): domain Eukaryota; kingdom Metazoa; phylum Chordata; class Mammalia; order Dermoptera; family Cynocephalidae; genus Galeopterus; species Galeopterus variegatus. The sequence continues at coordinate 21,755 of NW_007733525.1, forward strand.
TTTTGTTTTTCTATCAGTTACAGAGAGAAGTATGTTAAAGTCTCACACTGTGCTTTTTAAAACACTTCTCATTTTTGTTCTGTCAGTTTTTGTTTTGAGATTTTGATACTATTTTAATTACGTATACACAAATTGACACATATTAAATCTTGGTGTGTTGACCCTGCATAATTTTAAGAGCCCCTCTTTATCTGTGGTAATGCTTTTGTTTGATTGTTTGTTTTTGTTTTTGCTTTGAAGTCTGCTTTAGCTGCACCAGAGGACTTTTGACCAGTATTTATATAGTATATGTTTTTCTATCCATTAATTTTCAGACATCTGGGCTCTTACTTTTAATGTGCATCTCTTATAAGCAATATATAGTTAGTTTATTTAAAAATATGCTTACTCATTCTGACAATTTTTTTCTTCATAAAGTATTCAGTCCATTTATGTATTGCTGTAATTACTGATATATTTGGGTTTATAGCTACCATCTTACTATGTCAGATAACAAGAGATCTTCATAAAGCTTGTGGAAGGATTCATATTTTTTAATTCAATTTTTCCACAAATATTTTGAAGTACCTCCTACACATCCTTTCTGTTTATAGCCTCGTTTTTCTTTTTTTGTTTTCTTATGGGTAAATCAAATTTTTTTTGTTATACAATTTCACCCTCTATTAGATTGTTAATTATACCTTTTTATACTTTTCCTTTAACTGTTATATAGAGAAACATCATAAAACCTTGATTTATACAATCTGATATAAATTAGTACTTTTACCACTTCTTTAGGATGTTTGAACACTTTAATTTTATTTACCTTCTGAATTTTTGTATTATTATATCATACATTTTAATTCTACAAATACTTTAATATTATTAACATTATTGTCTTGTCCAACAATATCCTTTTAGACTTTACACATATATTTATCTATGCATTTGATCCTGATCCTTTCTTGTTTTCTTGTTTCTCACCAGAATGATTTTATGCCTGAAAACCATTTTATTTTACATCATTTTCTCAGTTTTTTTTTTTTTTTTTTGTCTGCAAATGGCTTTATTTTCCTTCACTTTTTAAGGATATTTTTGCTTGATATAGATTCCAGTTTGACCCTTATTTTTTTCAGTGCTTTAAAAGATGTCATTTCATCCTTTTGTGGTTTTATAGTTTTTTGTTAAATAGTCAAATGTCACTCTTAATGGTACTTATTTGAATACAACTTTTTGTTTTCTGCTGTTTTTGAGATTTCTCTTTGCTCTTTTTCTCAGCAGGTTATTTATGTTCACCTAGATGTGGGTTTCTTTGTGCATTTTATTCAAGCTGGTAGCACTTCTTAAATCTTGATGTGCTTGATGTCTTTCATAGGTTTTAGAAATATTTGGTTAATATGTTTTCAATTTGTTACATTCTCTCTCTTCACCCTTCATGTGATTCCATAAAACACATATTACATCTTTTCACTGTGCCTTTGTCCCTTTAAATCTATGTTTTCTCTCCTGTTATCTTTTTTATCTTTCAATTTAGTAATTTTCCTCCCATTCAATAATCCTCCCTTTAGATGTGTCCAGTCTGCTTTAAACTCATCTATTGAGCTCTCAATTCCAGCTGTTATCTTTGCATGTCTAGAATTGCCACTTCATACTTTTTTTGGAGATTTGAATTGTCTGATGAAAGATTCGGTCTTAACATTGATTTCCAGACCATATTAATCATACTCATCTTTAAGTCTTTGTTTGTGAACTCCAATATCTGGATCATTTTGTAGGCCTATCTCTATTTGCTAGCCCCATTACTTGCTATTTCTGTTAACAGTTATTGCATATCCAATATTATGTATGGAAAATTTTAGGAGTTTGGGATGATGCCATCTTACTCCAGAGAATACTCATTCTATCCTCTGGGGTATGATTAGAGTAGGTGCAGTGGGTCTCAATTCAATTAGAAATAGTTTTCTCTGTTTGTTTTTAGACTTTTTTTTTTTTTTTGCCCTTACTCATAGACTGTAACCCTCCAGCATTCTTTACTGAGAGTGTAGAGTGTGTACCTCCTTCTAGACTAGCTCTGATATTACTGGGAGACTGTCAAACACCCAGTGTAGCTTTGAGTTCACCTTCTGTTTGGCTCCTCATCCTCTCCCTGTGCACAGGTCAAGAATATGGGAGAGTGCGCCGTTTGGGAGCACGGCGACCCTCCGCCGAGGGTTCGGATTCCATATGGAGACCGGTTCCCGCTCCCTGGCTGAGCGCGGTGCGGACGCAACACCGAGGGTTGCGATCCCGTTACCGCGTTTGGGAGCACGGCGACCCTCCGCCGAGGGTTCGGATTCCATATGGAGACCAGTTCCCGCTCCCTGGCTGAGCGCGGTGCGGACGCAACACCGAGGGTTGCGATCCCGTTACCGGTCAGTAAAAAAGACAAAAAGAAAAAAAAAAAAAAAGAATAGACAAGTTCCTCAAGGGAAAATCAAGTGCAGGGAATCCAGCTCATTTCTCTACACCTCCCATCACTCTGAGTTCTTGCCTCCTCGAGTCCTGTCTGCCTTGGCTGACCTAAACTCCATTTTTCTATCCTCAACCCCATGATATTTTCAAAAACTCTGCACTCTCTATGCTTATTATTGGTCATTCTCAGCATAGCCTCTCAGTTGAGTCTGAGAATCAACAAATACCCAGATGAAGGTGGTATATAGAATGTTGAACTTGACCATTAGTCAGTGCTCTTGAAAAATACCTTTTTTTTTGGTTTGCTATCTTTGAAAAACTTACTGTCATAAAACTAAGTGACTGGTGGGACCTACCCTTTCTCCGTATTGGGGACTATGGAGATAAATGGCACACTGTTTCCTGTGAGGTCTGAACATATTTTCTGATTTGAATTAATTCTAACTATCTTACTTGCCTCTCTCATGCCTGAGTTTAAGGTCATCATGAGTTGGCAACACAATGATTCCTGTTAATCCGAGATGTATCAAGATAGTATTCTTCTTTTTTTTTCTCCAGAGCCTTGCATGTTATCTTTTGCTGAAATGGAAAAGAATAATTTACTCTTGAAATGGAATTTTGACAATAGACCACATATTTTCCATGGCGAGTATATTGAGTTTCTGTGTAAAAGAGATACTTACATGACAGAGTCATCTGTACTTGGATCTGAACTTAGAGTGCAATGTGACAGAGGGCAGTTAAAATATCCAAGATGTATTCAAAGAGAAAGGTAAGAGGTGTTTTGCACCGACAGCTACTTTATTGGTCATATTGTTATTCAAGAGAATCATATATGTTATATGCTTCAGAAGTATGTTCTACAGCACTTCAACTTTATGGCCATTGAAAAAGAATCATATTTTGGGCCGGCCCGGTGGCGCACTGCTACAGTGCGCCGCTTGGGAGCGCGGTGGCGCTCCTGCCGAGGGTTCGGATCCCACATGCGGACTGGTTCCCGCTCACTGGCTGAGCGAGGTGCGGGCGCAGCACGGAGGGTTGCGATCCCGTTGCCGGTCCCGGTCCGGTACGGGTGCGACACTGAGGGTTGCGATCCATTGCCGGACACGAAAAAAGACAAAAAAAAAAAAAAGAAAGAAAAGAAAAAGAATCGTATTTTATTTATTTTCATTATTTAAAAGAAAAATCCAAGAAGACTCCTAGAAATATTAATTCAACAAGCTTTCTGTGTTGTCTGAAGTGAAGGCACTGCTTGCTATTTGATATTTGTGACACTTTGGCAATTGAGTAAATAAATCAACTTATATGTGCAATATTTAAATGTGCAAAAATGAACCTCTATGTTCTGAGATTTTTTTTAAATCATATTTTTTTTATTTCTTAATATAAGTTCATATGTAACTATTAAGGATTGGGAAACACAGTTGCACAAACCTTTCTACTGAGACCAGAGCATTGCAATAATAATGATTAAAATTATGGTATTTATTTTTAGGACCACATTGTATATAAACCTTTGGAATCACTAAAGTGTTTCTCCATATGACAATTAAAAAATTTATTTTTTTCTACTGCTCAATGAATGGAAAATAATTCTGTTCTCTTAGAAAAATATTAAAACAATACAACAAAATGATATGAATCATTATATAGAATCAGAATTTGGGCCCCTTAGAAGATATTATATAAAATGGAAATTATATTTTGTGTTCAACTAAGAATATTAAAACAAACAACAAAAAACTAATGGTAAAGTACATGTGGAGCAGTTCTAGTAATTTCAAACAATGAATTATATAAAATACATGAGAATAACTTTTTAGACAGTTCAAACACTCCAGAAAAAATTATAAGACACATATGGGTGGTAAAATTTTTTATTTTTAATTGAGGTAGAATCAGAGTGGAGAAATTTTATATGCTATTTAAACGGTTTAGTATATCTTGGATTTCTCATTTCCAAGCGAAAAAAGAGTAAGTAATTTAGAAAACAATTGTGAAAAAATGGTGTTCATAAAGTAAATAACACTGAGTTAAAAGGGAACTGGTAGTATTGTTTACCAAGTATGGTTCCTTGCTCTTGTCAGTGCCTAATTAAAACAATCACTCACTGTATGAAATTTAAATGGCTAAGAATGTATTGACTTGAAATGATATTTATTTGAAAAAATATCTTTCTGTCTCTCTCTCTCTCAAGGACTCTGTCTTATCAACTATCCTTAATAACATAAAAATGAATGGCAGAAAGAAGAACAGTATTTCGACACATCATAAAATTCATTATAAAATATAATTTTTAGAAGAAATATATTGAATTAAAAACATCTAAGTTTTTACCTGCTTGAAGATTAAAATCTAAATTGTTTGTGCTGAACATTTTCTTTATTTATAAATAAAAGCCAAAACTTGTTTTATTTCTAGTTCGGATAATTTGACATATAACCTATTCTTTATTTCATGTCTTTCTTCTGTTAAAAATTAATATGCACATAAAAATATTTCTGTTTCCTAATGGCCATAGACTGGACTATATTATTGCCTTCAATATACTGTATGTGCAAAAAATTAACATTCATATTTATCTTCATTATATTTGTTAATATTAGAGTTTTCTGTTACTTTTAATTCAATGTTTATGTCAATGTTAAAGTACAAAACACACTAGAGATGAGAGACTATATGTTATATTAGAGGACTTACTTTGTTAAATACAGAAGAGACTGTCCTTTAGACTCTGTAAATGTAAAGGATTTTTAAAATTGACTGTAATATTTGCTGCCAGATTAATAATCAAATTATTTGTGGGGTACTGAAGTAGCCACGTATTCAAATATTGTTAAAGGAGCATAGCTAAAAAAGAATGATCCTTGCCACTTTAATATTTTTCACTCTTCAAGTATTTTTTTTTTTGATCAGGTAATTGTTGGAATCAAGTAGATTACAAAACCTGAATTTAGTGGTTCCTGGGAGCACCCAAAAATTACTGTCAGTATTACAAATGTCTGTTGGAGACCTGAAACAGCAACACTGTCACTTTTCTGTTTGAAGTAACACTTATACCTCCAATTGCTATTTCAGGTTATTCATAAGCATACGTATAATAGCACCATCTGGATACTGGAGCCCCTAGTAGGACAGGCTGTTGGCACTAGAACAGCACATTTTTTTCCCTCTCAATAAGCTACCCACTATTATGATGACATTCTTCAAACCTCCAAGTTATAATTCTCTACTGCTGGACTATGAAATAGCTTCTTCTGGAAATGAAGCCCCAGCTGGACCTAACTCTGTGGATTAAATATTAATTCATTCAATGTTAAACATGTATATCTTAGAACTGTCCTTGAGTTCATATTCATTATTTTAATGAATCTCCTACAGTAGATTCCCACAGCAGATCTCATAACATTTAAATTTGATTGAAATTAAATATCAATAGGGAGAGCCAGCCCCATGGTGCACTCGGGAGAGTGCAGCGCTGGGAGTGCAGTGTCGCTCCCACCGCAGGTTCAGATCCTATATAGGACTGGCCGGTGTGCTCGCTGGCTGAGCGCGGTGTGGGCAACCCCACACCAAGGGTTGCGATCCCCTTACCAGTCACAAAAAGGACAAATAAATAAATAAATATCAATAGGGAAACATTAATCCTTTTAAATCAATCAAATAATGAACCAACCCCACACCAAGGGTTGCGATCCCCTTACCAGTCACAAAAAGGACAAATAAATAAATAAATAAATAAATATCAATAGGGAAACATTAATCCTTTTAAATCAATCAAATAATGAACATTATTGAGAACCTGCTATATCCCAGGAAACAAGCTGAGTGAGGCAGGATTGAGAGATGAATAAAATTCACTTCATTATTTCAAGGAACTCACAAAACAAGGAACTACCCAGTTTAGGAGAAGAGACAAGCATGTAGTGGTTGCAAACTCAGATGCCGAGGGGCCAGGCATACTCCGTCGATGATGGGTGTGGCTCGTCCAGTGAGATTTCTGGTGAGCTGGAGAAGGCATGTTCTGTTTAACCTGAACAACTACTTTGCTCAAAGTGTGTAATTGTGATGTGGGAATATGTACCTGGTATTGCCAAATCTTCTGATTTGTTAATTGTGAAATCATCTGATTTAGAAGGAATGACATATACAATATAATAACACATACCATATGCCAGGCATTGTGCTAAGCAGTGAAGATAAAAACAGTGAATAAGACGCACGCTGCTTCTACTTTTATGCAGCTTGTGCTCTGTTGGGAAGATAGATATGAATAAATCTTTACAAGATGAGGTATGCCGGGAAAGACACTATCTTTGAAACCGGGGGTCACAACCTACTCCTGGATGTCCCAGAAAAGCTTCAGTGAGGAAGTGATATGTAAGTTGAGTTTTGAAGGGATAAAGTATTTCAGGTAGAGGAAGAATATGTGGGAAACATAAAAGAACATGGTGTTTCCAAGAAGCTAATAAAAATCCAGTATGGATTGAGTGGGAGAGAGGAGTAAGGTAAACCCAGACAGGTTGGAGGCCTGATGGTGAAGGCCTTTGAAAGCCAAATTCAAGATTTTGGAAGTCACTGAATGGAATGAGATGCTTACAGTGATTTTTAAAAAGCACTGCTGCTGAGAAGATGGCGACGGGTCTGGAGCGGCCGTGCCAGGAGACAGCGCGATCCTGAGAGCTGTGCGCTGTGATACCAGAGTATTAATTGCATTTCCAAGAGCAACAAAAGGCGAATAATTCTTTCAACAACGATCCTGCATCGACAAACAAGTGGCAGCAGGTTCGAGGTTTTGGGGCCGACACAGAGGAGGACTCCTGAGAGCACCCAAGCCCGGCTGTGGGAACGGGAGAGCGGCCCAGTCAACAAAGGCCAGGAAACTTTAAGTGCTCAA
>NW_007733525.1:29873-44272 GCF_000696425.1 Galeopterus variegatus
CAGGATACACTTCCCAATGGATCTTTCTAGTCTCTGTTCAGCTGTAAATTGCAACCCAATTGCTTGGGGAGAGGGGAGCCCGGAGACCCCTCGAGCTACACTGAAGGTACTAGTGAGCCCTCCAGAAGGGCCGACTCATGTGGGATGGAGTCAAAGAAGAATTGTGTGCTGAGGGACCCTCCCCCAAGGAGTTCACTCCCGGCAGTCGGAGAGTCAGGACACCTGCTGGGCAGGGCGGGGCGGGGCACAACTTTGATGACTCAACTGAAAGTCAAGGTTTGTAGAAGACACGCCTCAGCCCTGTCCTGAGCACACAGAGTGGGGAGGGGCCCGGCAAAAGGAGGCGGAATCTCAGAAATAAATAAAGAAAGAAAGAACAATTACATATCCTGCAGGAACACTTTGAAAGGCTCAATAGTCCCATCTAGTGTTCACAGAGTGTGAAAACGCCCTGAGAGCGAAGGGCAGAAAACACTTCTTACGAGAATTGAATCGGAGGTCAAAGAACAGAGAGAAAATCCCTGCCAAAATGAACAAACACCCAAAAAGAGATACCCGAAATGCAAAAAACCAAGAAAATNGCTTAGTGAGGGCAGGCCAGCCATTCTGGTTGGCTCGGCTCTGCACTGAGACGTGCCATTTCCTTACCTCGACGCGGGACACCCCGGGGCCTGTGGACCGGCCTACAATCCCACTCTCCCCGCGGATCTCAGATGGGGCTGGTAGCATGGGGAGCCCCTGGCCAGCATCGGGGGGGCAGGGAAGAGGAGCCCACCCAGATTGTCTCTCTGCCACACCCTGGGCGTCGGCCCCAGATAAACTCCCTCTTCCCGGGAGGCAGATTCCATCTCTGGGGACCTCAGTTTGGAAGAGCCCCTAACTGATTTCTGGTGGGGAGAGGGGAGCCCGGAGACCCCTCGAGCTACATTGAAGGTGCTAGTGAGCCCCACAGAGGGGCCGACCCGTGCAGGGGGGAGTCAAAGAGGAATTGTGTGCTGAGGGACCCTCGCCCGAGGAGTTCACTCCCGGCAGTCAGAGAGTAAGGACACCTGCTGGGCAGGGCGGGGCACAGCACAACTTTGATGACTCAAATGAAAGTCAAGGTTTGTAGAAGACACGCCTCAGCCCTGTCCTAAGCACACAGAGTGGGGAGGGGCCCGGCAAAAGGAGGCGGAATCTCAGAAATAAATAAAGAAAGAAACAACAATTACACATACTGCTGGAATGCTTTGAAAGGCTCAATAGCCCCATCTAGTGTTCACAGAGTGTGAAAACGCCCTGATAGCGAAGGGCAGAAAACACTTCTTACTTGAAACGGAGGTCCAAGAATCGAGAGAAAATCCCTGCCAAAATGAACAAACACCCAAAAAGAGATACCCGAAATGCAAAAAACCAAGAAAATACACCACCAAAAGTCAATAATTCTCAAATTCTAGATCCTATAGAACAAGAAGCCCTTGAAATGAATGACAGGGAATTTCAAGTGTTAATCCTAAAGAGACTGAACGAGATACAAGAAAACACAGCTAGACAACATGATGAAACCAGGAAAAACATACAGGACCTGAAAGAGGAAATGTACAAGGAAATCACCGTCATAAAAAAAAACGTAGCAGAACTTGCAGAAATGAAGAAGTTATTCAGCGAAATAAAAAACACAGTGGAGAGTTTAACTAACAGGATAACAGAAGTTGAAGAGAGAACCTCGGTTCTTGAAGATGGGCTCTTTGGAATAATACAAGCAGACAAGAAAAAAGAAAAAAGTATCAAACTTATCGAAGAAAATCAGAGAGAGATATTAGACAACCTTAAGCACTCAAATATCCGAATCATGGGTATTCCAGAAGGGGAGGAAAAAGGCAAATGTATTGAAAACATATTCAACAAAATAGTGGCAGAAAACTTCCCAGACATAAGAAAAACCACAGATCTACAGATCCAAGAAACTCAACGATCTCCAAACGTATTCAACCCAAAAAGGGCTTCACCAAGGCATATTATAGTCAAAATGACAAAACTCAAGGACAAAGAGAGAATCTTGAAAGCTGCAAGAGAGAAGCATCAAATAACCTATAAAGGAGCTCCAATCAGGTTAACGTCAGACTTCTCAACACAAACCCTAAAGGCTAGAAGAGAATGGGATGATATATTCAAAATACTAAAAGACAAAGATTGCCAACCAAGAATACTCTACCCTGCAAGGCTGTCCTTCCGAAATGAAGGGCAAATAGTACATTTCTCAGACAAACAAAAACTGCGGGAGTTCATCACCACACGACCACCCTTACAAGCAATTCTCAAGGGAGTACTGGGATTGGACCCCGGAAGATAATTACCACTCCCATAACAATCCAAGTAAAATAAAAACCCACTACTATAATAAAAATGACAACCATGAAAAGAAAACAAACGAACAAAATCATTAGCGGCAACCTCAGTAACCAACAAACACAGAAAACAAACAGCAAAACAGAAAGCAAGGAACAAACATCACTCAAGAAAATCAAAAAAATAATTAAATGCTGGGAATAAAGCAACACCTCTCAATAACAACCCTTAATGTCAAGGGTTTAAATTCACCAATCAAAAGACACAGATTGGCTGACTGGATAAGAAAGATCGACCCAACTATATGCTGCCTACAAGAGACTCACCTCACCCATAAAGACTCACATAGATTAAGAGTGAAAGGATGGAAAAAGATCTTCCAAGCAAACAGAAAAGAAAAACGAGCTGGAGTAGCTATACTAATATCAGACAAAATAGACTTTAAACTAAAAACCATAAAAAGAGACAATGAGGGACACTACATAATGATAAAAGGACTGATACATCAAGAAGACATAACAATCATAAATATGTATGCACCCAATGTTGGAGCACCCAGATTCATAAAACAAACTCTATTAGAACTAAAAAAGGAAATAGACACTAATACTATAATTGCAGGGGACCTAAACACCCCACTTTCAATATTGGACAGATCAACCAGGCAAAGAATTAGCAGAGAAACACAAGAACTTAACAAAACTTTAGACCAATTGGACATGGCAGATATCTACAGAACATTCCATCCAACAACCTCAGAATATTCATTCTTCTCATCAGCACACGGATCATTCTCCAGGATAGATCATATACTAGGACACAAAGCAAGTCTCAACAAATTCAAAAAAATTGGAATTATCCCATGTATTTTCTCAGACCACAATGGATTAAAACTAGAAATCAATAATAAACAAAACACTGGAAAGTATACAAACACATGGAAATTAAACAGCATTCTACTTAACAATACATGGGTCCAAGAAGAAATCAAACAGGAAATAAAAAAATTTATTGAAACTAATGAAAATAATGATACATCATACCAAAACTTGTGGGATACAGCAAAGGCAGTACTAAGGGGGAAATTTATTGCATTAAATGCCTACCTCAGAAAAATGGAAAGCTGGCAAGTGAACAATCTAATAATGCGCCTTAAAGAACTAGAAAAACAAGAACAATCCAAACCTAAAGTTAGCAGAAGGAAAGAAATCATCAAGATCAGAGCAGAACTTAACGAAATTGAAAACCAAAAAACAATACAAAAGATCAACAAATCAAAAAGTTGGTTTTTTGAAAAGATAAATAAAATCGACAAACCACTAGCATGGCTAACAAAAAAAAGAAGAGAGAAGATTCAAATAACAAAAATTAGAAATGAAAAAGGTGATATTACAACCGACCCAAATGAAATACAACGAATCATCCGAGACTACTATAAACAGCTATACGCCAACAAGTTCGAAAACCTGGAGGAAATGGATAAATTTCTGGACTCACACAAGCTTCCAAAATTAAACCAAGAAGATATAGAAAACTTGAATAGGCCAATAACAATAAAGGAGATTGAAGATGTTATCAAAAAGCTCCCAACAAAGAAAAGCCCAGGACCAGATGGATTCACAGCAGAATTTTACCAAACATTCAAAGAGGAAATGACACCAATTCTTTACAAACTATTCCAAAAGATTGAAGCAGAAGCAAAGCTTCCAAACACATTCTACGAAGCAAACATCATCCTGATACCAAAACCAGATAAAGATATAACCAAGAAAGAAAACTACAGGCCAATATCCTTGATGAATATAGATGCAAAAATCCTCAATAAAATATTAGCAAACAGAATACAACAACACATATGCAAGATCATTCACCACGATCAAGTGGGATTCATCCCAGGGAAGCAAGGTTGGTTCAACATACACAAATCAATAAATGTGATCCACCATATTAACAAAATCAAACACAAGGACCATATGATCATCTCTATTGATGCCAAAAAAGCATTTGATAAAATCAAACACTCATTCATGACAAAGACCCTTTATAAATTAGGTATAGACGGAAAGTATCTCAACATAATCAAAGCCATATATAATAAACCCACCGCCAATATCATCCTGAATGGGGAAAAACTAAAAGCTTTTCCTTTAAGAACAGGAACCAGACAAGGATGCCCACTCTCACCACTCCTATTCAACACAGTATTGGAAGTATTAGCCAGAGCAATCAGAATTGAGAAGGAAATAAAGGGCATCCAGATTGGAAAGGATGAAGTCAAACTGTCCCTCTTTGCAGATGACATGATCCTATATATAGAACAGCCCAAATCATCTATTAAAAAACTCTTAGAGGTGATAAAAGAGTTCAGCACAGTAGCAGGATACAAAATCAACACACAAAAATCAGTAGCATTTCTATTCACCAATAGTGAACAAGCAGAAAGAGAAATCAAGAAAGCCTGCCCATTCACAATAGCTGCCAAAAAAATAAAATACCTAGGAATTGAACTAACTAAGGACGTGAAAAATCTCTATAACGAGAACTACAAACCACTCCTGAGAGAAATTAGAGAGGATACAAGAAGATGGAAAGACATCCCATGCTCCTGGATTGGAAGAATCAATATAGTGAAAATGACTATACTACCCAAAGTAATATACAAATTCAATGCAATCCCCATCAAAACTCCTATGACATTTCTCACAGAAATGGAAAGAACTATACAGTTATTTATCTGGAATAACAAAAGACCACGAATAGCCAAAGCAACGCTGAGCAAAAAAAAAAAAAGCTGGAGGTATTACTCTACCTGACTTTAAACTATACTACAAAGCCATAATAACCAAAACAGCATGGTACTGGTACAAAAACAGAGACACTGATCAATGGAATAGAATAGAATACCCAGAAATCAACCCACGCACTCACTGCCATTTGATCTTCGACAAAGGCATCAAGCCTATTCACTGGGGTCAGGACTCCCTCTTCAGCAAAGGGTGCTGGGATAACTGGATATCCATTTGCAGGAGATTGAAACTAGACCCATACCACTCACCATGTACTAAAATCAACTCAAAATGGATCAAGGATTTAAATATACACCCCGAAACAATAAAACTTATTAAAGAAAACATAGGAGAAACCCTTCAGCAAATAGGGCTGGGCACAGACTTCATGAATATGACCCCAAAAGCACAGGCAACCAAAGGAAAAATAAACAAATGGGACTATATCAAACTAAAAAGCTTCTGCACAGCAAAAGAAACAATTAACAGAGCTAAAAGACAGCCAACAGAGTGGGAGAAAATATTTGCAAAATACACATCTGACAAAGGACTAATATCCAGAATATATAAAGAACTCAAACAACTTTACAAGAAAAAAACAAGCAACCCAATCAAAAAATGGGCAAAAGAGCTAAGCAGGCACTTCTCTAAAGAAGATATACAAATGGCCAACAGTCATATGAAAAAATGCTCAACATCACTAAGCATCCGGGAAATGCAAATCAAAACCACACTGAGATACCATCTCACCCCAGTTAGGATGGCAAAAATCCAAAAGACGCTGAAAGATAAATGCTGGCATGGTTGCGGAGAAAAAGGAACTCTCATACATTGTTGGTGGGAATGCAAAATGGTGCAACCCCTATGGAAAATGGTTTGGAGGTTCCTCAAACAGCTGAAGATAGATCTACCATACGATCCAGCTATCCCACTACTGGGAATATACCCAAAGGAATGGAAATCATCAAGTCGAAGGTATACCTGTACCCCAATGTTCATCGCAGCACTCTTCACAATAGCCAAGAGCTGGAATCAGCCCAAATGTCCATCATCGGATGAGTGGATACAGAAAATGTGGTATATCTACACAATGGAATACTACTCAGCTATAAAAACGAATAAATAAAATAAAATAAAAAAATAAATAAAACAAAAAACAAAACAGTAAACATACCAGAAAAACCCTCAAAAAAAAAAAAAAAAGGACTGCTGCCTGAAGTATGGAGGGATAGGTCTGAAAGGGGAAAAATGTGGGCAAAGGGAAGCCACTTAGGAAAATAATGCAGTCATCCAGGCAAGATGTGATAGGAGCTTATACTGGTGGCAGCAGTGGGGATGATGCAAACTAGACTGAAGCAAGAGATCTTTGAGATGTGAAATCATCACGATGGTAACTGATCAGATGTGGCGTAGTTCAGAAGGACTCCTAGGTTTTGTCTTGATTAGGTGGATGGGATGGCCATCTAAGTGTGATTGGAAGAATGGGGTGGGGTGGGGTGGAAAGAAGCAATGCGAGGGAGTAGGGATTAGCATGAATATTTTAGTTTTAGAAATGTATTTTTGAGGTATGCGTTAGTCTGTTTCTTGGTTATAACAAAATACATGGAACTGGGTACTTCGTAAGAAAATGAAATTTATTGTTTATAGTTTCAGAGGCTGGAAAGTTCAAAGTCCAGGGAACACATCTGGTGAGGCTTCTTTGGTGGTGGCTTTATAGCAATGCAGGGGTCTCACATGGCAGAAAGTGGCGGAGCAGAGAGAGCAGAGAGATAGCTCCTCATGCTCTCTCCTTTTAAAGCCCTCAGAACCACACCCATGACCACCATTTTTAATCCATTCACTCAGTATGGTCCTCAGAATCTAATCACCTCTTCAATGCTCCACCTTGCAATTACCATAAAGGATTTCCCATCCTCTTAAAAATCACAGTGTGGATTAAGTTTTGGGGGGACATTCAACCCAAGGCAAGGAATCTGTGAGACAGCCAAGTGAAAGTATTAAGTAAGCAGTTCATTCTTGCAGTTGATGCTGTGATGAGCCCAGATTCCCTTCAGAAATGAAAGACTCTCGCACTGCTGCTGGGATCTCTCAGTGATCAGTTCCCTAAGGGGGTTCCCTCAGCTGAAGGGAGACCCTTCTCCCAAGGTCATAATTCCTTCACAGGGTGTTATGCTCCTTACAGGATGGCCTGTACCAGTGACTGGACAACAGGAGTTATAGGGAAAATGTCCTCACCCCAATTCAGGACAACTCTAAAGAGTCATCCCAGCTTCTGAGATCCCTATAGGATTGGTGGAAACTGCATTGAAGCTCAACTCCTCCCAACCTGCTTACTTCCTTTCTCTTCCACAGGTGTGGGTCCCAAGAGTATTTCCCCAAAATCCTCTTGACTGCTAATTTCCATCTCAGCGCCTGCTTCTCTAGGAACCTAATTTGTAAGAGTTACATAAACCTGGATATTAGAACAGAACACTGGGCATAATTTGGAGTCATCAGTCAATGGATGCATATTTATTTATTTATTTATTTATTTATTTATTTTTAAATTTTTTAAAAGATGACCGGTAAGGGGATCTTAACCCTTGACTTGGTGTTGTCAGCACCACGCTCACCCAGTGAGCAAACCGGCCATCCGTATATGGGATCCGAACCCGTGGGCCACACTCTCCCAAGTGGGCCACAGGCAGGCCCCAATGGATGCATATTTAAACTAAAATAATAGATACGTTTTTCAGGGTGACAATAGATGTATGCCTAGTTAAGGGCTTTTAGGACATCCAAAGTTTAGTAATTAGGTGTATGACAAGGTAAAACAAAGAAAACTGATAAGAAATGGCTGGACTTGTTGAATGAAAACCAGAAGAGATTGGAACTAAAAGTGCTGTTTGTATATTGTTGATTACCTTGAAAGGAACAGCATCAAATACAAAATTGAGACTGAAGTAGATTGAGGGACAAATGTAAGGTATGAAAAACAGAGACTTAAATGTAATGAGATTTTCAATAAGTGTGACAGTGAATGGGGAGATAGGAGTAAAAGAGGTATTTTTAAAAATAAAATGGGAGAAATTTGAGCATGTTCAAATTAAATAGGAATAGGTCAGTAAAGAAGGATAGGTGGAAGTTGATGGGAAAATATTGCATCTGAATGTTGCTTTGCTCCCCATGGATTTGTCACCCCTCTTCCCCTGGGTGATGGAGCTGCAAAGGATTACTCAAAGCCCATCTCTTCTGAGCAGTGAGAAGCCCCGAAGTGGTTAACTTCCCCAGGACTCTCAAGAGAGAGGCATTCCTTCCATTTGGGAAATTAACCCCAAATTGTGGTTCCCTTCCTGTATTTATTCTCCAGCCCAGGAAGTTACAGCAAGAGACATAGGTGGAGTTATAGTTTTAACAAGTTTAACAATAGAAGCTGGTAACATTAAGTAAAAACAAGTCAGATGACTTTCTATTAAGCAGTTAAGTGATCCACCAACAAAAGCTTGATCTTAGCAAACATTCTCTTCGTACAGCATTTTCCCAGTATCTTTACATATCAATCAGTAACTTGTCTGTCTTTGAACCAGCAGCCTTGCTGTGTTACAACTCTTTATCTTACAACAGAGACTCAATAGCCTGGGGGAAAATTTCCTGTTTTTTGTAAGGTCAATATTCAAAACTGCAAGGCTTTGGAAAACCAGGGCCTGTGAAGTACATTTGCTTTATAGTATACTCCACATCTGAAAAAGTGAAAAGAGATGGGACCAAAGGCACAGGTAGGAGGGCTCTTGGCTATGAGGAGGAACTGGATTTGTGGCTGGAATGAGGTCATTCATGTCATATGGCTTCTACTTCTTCTGTGAAGGAGAGGAAGTCACCTACTGAGAATGTGGGGGAATACATTGGGAGAGAAGTTGATGAATTGAAGAGACTGGAGAAAGTCTGAAAAGTCATGTAGAAAGTGGAAGATGGCAGAAGTAAAGGATTGCTTGATAAAGAAGCAAAATCCAGCAAGATTTTTTGGTCAATGGTAATACTGAATTACCACTTCAGTTAGATGTGTGAAGAGTTGAGGATAATGTTACAATAGTTATCAGTTTGCTTTTTAAAGAATTTTTGTTGTAAGATAATTTTTATGATGATGAATATGAAAGCAAACTTTGCTTAAATGATTTGCCATCCTTGTTATATAGGGATACTAAATCAAAGATCAAAGAATGACTAATGTCGTGATAGCCCTCGTGTATCCCAAACCTTAGAAGGGCACTGCCTGGTTCTGCACAGAGAAACTTAGATTTTTCAAAGGGAAGTTAAGAATTCATAAATATTGTTTTTTTCTTTATAAAAAAGAAAGACCAAAATGCTGGAGAACATTATACATTAAAACTGAATTCAGGGGAACCCAGCATGATTCCATGGAGGAAAAATGGAGAAAACAGGAATTACAAAATTGACAAATAGTTTGCCTAATATACTTCTCAAATATAAACAGAAGACTAGTTATTAGACAATATGCAAGGTTTCAATTTGACAGTTATTTAAATTTATTTTTATGTACTTGCAAAATATCATGAGATAATAAAAATTTAGTTAATATATTTACTTAGCTTAAAGTAAATTATTCTATGATTAGATATTTTAAGAATTACAGTTTTAAAATAATTTAGTTGTGTTAGCTAAAAGAAGAACTCTTTGACATTGTTAAACAGTTCAAACAATGCAAACAAAAATAGGATAAAGAATCAAATTCCCTTTATTACCCCCAATAATCCAGACCTACTTCCACAGTTCCAAAATTAGCACTGTAAAAAGTTTGCTGTGTGTCTTCCTAGATATAAATATACATGTGGAAATATGTATTTACATATATATATGCACACATATGTATGGGGTATATTACATATTACACTATATATGTCATTCTAGGACTTACATTTTCACCTAAAGTATAATAGACCTATCACTATATCAATACATATAAATTGATTTCATTTTTATAATAACTGAATAGCATTTTATAAGCTGGGGTAACATAACTTATTTAGTTATTCTTTGATTTATGAACTTTTAAATTTTTTCTCTTCCTCACTTCTCCCCTTTTTTACCTTTCTCCTGTCTTTCTGTTCTTCCTTCTTCCCTTCATAGGTTATAGGTGGTAATTAAATAATGAAATTTAAAACTGAAATGGCATAGAAGAATTCTGAACATATTCAAAAGAACAAATATAAACACCCAGAAAGATCTTAACATTAAATAAAATTAGGTGATGGAGGAGAAGGAGGGAATGAGGAGGAAGAAAGTTGTGAGCTACTTTTATTGTTTTTTATAATAAGGACAAATAGACATTGCCCAAAACATGTGGGAGTAGGGTATGATTAAAAATGTTAGCATAAATATAACTACTTGAAAAATACATTTTTTCCTAAATAGCAAAATAAATGTAAAAACAACTGCAACAACAACAATAGCAACAGCGTAATGAACATACATAAGACTACATCATGAAAAACTTCAAAAACTGTACATACACAAACTATAGATACGACAAACTATGGAAGAACTTGATTCACCTATTACAAGAGAAATAGTTTTCCTGGATTAGGTCACAAAGCAAAACCCAACTCAATGTTGTGTTCAGAAGGCACATCAAAAACTTAGTTCTTCAAAATAGTTAAGAAAATAAGGGGGGAAAGTACATCAGGTAAGCAGGCAAGCATCAGAGGACACAATCAACAAAGTGAAAAAGCAACTCATAAAATGGGAGAAAATAATTGCAAATTGTATGTATCATAAGGGACTTGTATCTAGAATACAGAAAGAACTTACAATTCCTTACTCTGCTTTGTCCCTATACACTTTGATGTGATTACTAAGTCCTGTTAATTTTACCTCCTCAATATTTCTTAAATTCATGATTCCCTTCATTTCAGTACTACTATGGTAGTTCAAGTTCTCATTGTCTTATGCCTGCACTGATAGCCTACTCCTAATTTTTTCCCCTAACTCTAGTCTTGCTTCTTCTCTGAACTCTGCTTCCCATTACTTTCAGAATAATGTACTAAATGCAAACTTTCCTTATCCCTAGTCTACTTAAAGCCCTGCAAAATCTCTGCTTCCCCTTCAGGAAAAGCCCAAACTTTTTATCCTAGCACGTAGGTCCTCTGTAAGTAATCTCTTTTCTATCACGTTACCATCGTTATACTATTATTCACTTTATGCACAATATTATAAATCTGCTTGATATTTCTATTTGTATAAAACGTTGCTCTTCATCTCTGTGTTTTGATGTTTTGATAATTTGATTGCTTCTTCCAGGAATGTGTTACCCATCCCACCACCTCCTGCTCAGCTTCTTAGACGCTGATCCCAGTCATCTCCTTCAGAGAGCCCTTCCTGTCACTCCTTCCTCCAGATTGGACAAGTAAGTTTATTTAAGCAATATCCTTTATGTTATTTAAATATGTTTATTTAAGCAACATCCTTTTTATTTTTACCTCGGATTAATTTTTAAAAATTTTATTGTTTAAGAACATTTAACATGAGGTCTACCCTCTTAATTTTTTAAGTGCACAATACATTATTGTTGACTATAGGCACAGTGGTGTACAGCAGATTTCTAGAGCTTATTCATCTTGCTTAACTAAAACTTTATGCTTATTGAATAGTAACTCTCCATTTCCTTCTCCTCCCAGCTTCTGGTAAGCATCATTACACTCTTTGATTCTATGAATATGACTATTTCAGCTCCTTATATAAGTGTAATCATGCAGTATTTGTCTCTCCATTTCTCACAGTATATTGAAAGGATTTGTTTATGACTGTCTTCCCCACAAGAATCTTAGTTTCTTGTTTTATGTTTACATCGCCTAATCCTAATGCAATGCACTGAGTATAGTAGCTACGTTGTTTGCTGAACCAAACTAAAAATCACAAAGGGCTCCGAATTCCTATTTTACATTTAATTAAATAAGTATAATTTTTGTAGTCAACAAACACTTTCTTTATTAACTAGATACCTAAAATTTTCTTTTCTCTGGTGCGTCCCTATTCTAATTTTTGCTTTTTTATTTACCCAAAGTTAAAGCAAGAAAACAAGGAATAGGCAAAGAATTATTCTTTATAACATTGATATTAAGTATTATTCACAATAGCCAAGATAAGTAAACAACCTAAGTGTCCATCCACGGATTTATAAAGAAAATTTGGGATACATATAAAGTAATATTATTAAGCCTTGACAAAGAAGAAAATCCTTTCATTTGCAATAACATGATGAATCTGGAGGACATTATGCTACGTAAAATAAACCCAACACAGAAAGACAAATACTACATCATCTTACTTATATGTGGAGTCTAAAAAAGTTGAACTCATAGAAACAGAGAGTAGAAAGAAAGGTGGTCTCCAGAAGTCAGAGGAAATGGGGAGATGTTGTTCAAATTTACAATTTTAAGTTCAAAGGATACAAACTTACAGTTATAAGATGAATAAATTCTGGAGACCTAATGTGCAACATGACAACTATTGTTAATAATAATGTACCATATACTTGAAATTTGCCAGAAAAGTAGACCTTAAGTATTCTCACCACACACACACACACACACACACACACACACAACACACAGTAACCATGTGAGGTAGTGGGTATGTTACTTAGTAGTTAATGATTGTGGTAATCATTTTACAATGTGTATGTATACCAAAACATCACGTTGTACACCATGAATATATGCAATTTTTATTTGTCAATTATATGTGAATAAAGCTGGAAAAAAGAATGGTGGTTGATTGCATATACTGGCTAATCAGCTCTGTGAATAATTTCACACTGTTTAAGTTACGAATTACCCACTTCCAGGTATTTTGTTACAAGCAACAGAAATGGACTAATGCACATGTCAAAAAATGGAGTTTGCAATTACATTAGTAGGTAATTGACCTTGCTATATCTTATTTTTCTGAATTCTCATAGTTCTAAGTGTGAGTCTGTGCTTTGACAAAATAGTAGCTACTGATGTGCTTTGCCAAGTAAATATATGTTATTCCTAACATTCACAGGGATGTATTCAATATACATTTTATTTAACAAAATATTTCATGGTATTCTAGCTATGTATTACTGTATAACAAAACACTGCAAACTTACTGGCTCAAAACATAAAACAATTTTGCTCACAAACCTGAAATTTGGTGAGGGATCGACAGGATGGTGCTTCTTTAGTCCACATGAATTCAGTTGAGGTGACTTTACCAAGACTGGAATATCTACTTCTGACATAGTTAACTCATGGATAGCAAGCTGCTGCTGATTGTTGGCTGAGAGATCAGCTGAGGCTGTAGACTAAGGGTCTCAGTTCCACTCCACATGGCCTTCTTAATAGGACTTTTTGGACTTTTCTTGTAGCAAATATTCCAAGAGACAGGAAGTGGAAACAGCTGCAATCTTATGACCTGAGTCTAGAAGCTGGCATTGTAGAGCTGCTCTTATATTCTATTGGTCAAAGTAGTCACAGAAACTATACAGATTCAAAGACAGAGAACTTATATACCACCTCTTCATGTGATGAATGTCAAAGAATTCATGACTGTCCCAACCCACAGGATATTCAACTCAGACCCTGGAGGGGGGAGTGGGAATTGGATGGGACAAGAGACGCGAGAAATGGAGACAAGACAGTATTCTGATCAAGTCTCGTTTATTAGCCAGGAGGTCACAGTTTATGTAGACAGCAGGAGGGAATCAGCAGACAATTAAGTATGCAGATGTTTTCTGGGAAAAACCACAGGGAAAATCATTCAGGGAAAGGGAACATTTCTCAGCTATCTAAAGCAAAGCAGCAGGTGATCTATGCCTAGGGCTGTGCAAGCAGTAAGAAGGAGAAAATGGCAGAAAGGTCACAGCATTATATCTTTAATGTGAGAAGGCTGTTAGCAGGGCTTCATGACCCTGGGCAGGCAACAGACAGGCTCTATGGCTCCAGACAGGTCCCCCTTTTTTATTTTTTCAAGCCAAGAGAACCTCTCAGGAACTGTGCCTGTCTTAGGTTGGGGCAATCTATCCTGCACATGGTACCCGTCATAGGATTAGGCTGCAGCAGAGGCGGCACTCCTGTCTTAGGTGGTGTGGGGATGCTACCCTCTTACCCATCTCTGGCTATCCACTTCAGCTCACAGAGGCAGCATTTGTTAAGGTGAATGTAGTGGTATATAGGCACCACTTAGTTCTTGCATTTCAAGGCGTCGATAATGGACCTGTATAGGCCTTGCCTGAATAGCCTCAATTTGTTGTTTAACAAAGGCTGT
>NW_007733525.1:45256-59428 GCF_000696425.1 Galeopterus variegatus
AAGCAAAAGAAGCAAGCCCACAAGCAGCCCTAAAAAGGGCAAGAGATAAGGCAGGAATCCATTAAGTCCAGACCAAATGGGGTTTTTCAACACAACCATAAGCAGGAGATGATGAGGACAAATAAGCTGAATGGGTGTCACAATCTACAACAGATACGAATGATGTAGGAGGACTAGAAACGGTCCCACCCTTGCAATCACATGGTTTTCCATACTGTTTGTTCACCAATTGGTGAGCGAGTCCAGGATCTCCAAAGCTGGAGTGGACCTTGGGCAGCTGACCAGACAAACCAACAATCAGGAAGAAAATGCTGGTTGCTATGACCCCTGTGGAAAAAAAAAAAGAAAAAGACATGCTCAGGGATCTAGCGAATCCCTGGCTGAGAGGTTATGACCAACTTGTTTAACCAGCCGTTCTGGCAGCCATCTGGCCGAGTTATGAGTGTGAGATAAAACACAGACTGAACCTCTACCCCAGATCAAAACTGGATCTGGGCCATTCCAGGAGTTATCTAGGGGGTCGAGTTTCAACTCGTCCCTGGCCTTAGGCAAGGCTATAGGGTGATATTGTAAAGGGGGGAACAAAGTTGACTGCCCCACAAACTTGTTTTGGGGCCTAGGGCTGGCCCCTCTTCCCGTTTCCCTGAAGGGGTGGCAAGGAATTTCCCTGAACATCAGTCTTAGATCTGCACTCGTTGGCCCAATGCTTTCCTTGTTTACACCGCAGGCAAAGTCGTGGGGCTTTAGTTGATTCTTTATTATGACTATTTTGACAATTTTTTGCAAAATGTCCGTATTTGCCACATTTGAAACACCCTCTAGTATTTTTATTCTGGTTAGCCAGAAAGTCTTTTACAGACTGACCACTAAAAGCAGCTGCCATAGCCAGACCCTGTTGATAAGAGGGTCAATCAGTCAGTTTTATTTTTACGAGGCCTAATGGCTGCCTGGCAGGCAGGGTTGGCGTTTTCAAAAGCCAATTGTTTTACATAGTCAAGATTAGTATCAACATTACTCAGTATTCTTTCTGTTGTTGTCATTAATCTGTTTACAAAGTCTGAAAAAGGCTTGTCAGGCCCTTGTTTTATCCCAGTGAGTGAAGCACTTGAGTCCCCTTTAGCAGGGAGCCCTTTCCAGGCCTTTAAGTCTCATGGAAATCTTGTAAAGTGTCTCCAACTCGAGACCACCTTTTATAATTAATAGTCCCTTCCTCTGGGAACCCAGGACAAAGATTCTTCACGAAATCAAAAAATCTTAATAGATCACTTGTTTTAACCTTTACTCCTCATGTCTTTAAAGCTTTTTGTAACTGTCTTATGTAGAAGTCATGACAACTTAATTCTTAATTATTAATTCTTGTCCCATTATCGGCGCACTTACTCACATTATCCTGACGTGGCAGGTTCCCGTGGCGGACGAAGGTTTTACTCTTTCATTTTCAGTGGTCGACCCTCTGATGTGCCCTTCCTCACGGTGTCCCCTGTATCCAGTGCCCCACGTTTGGGTGTCAAAAATGTCCTGACCCGTGGGATATTCAACGCAGACCCTGGAGGGGGGAGTAGGAATTGGATGGGACAAGAGAGGCGAGAAATGGAGACAAGACAGTATTCTGATCAAGTCTCATTTATTAGCCAGAAGGTCACAGTTTATATAGACAGCAGGAGGGAATCAGCAGATAATTAAGTATGCAGATGTTTTCTGGGAAAAACCACAGGGAAAATCATTCAGGGAAATGGAACATTTCTCAGCTATCTAAAGCAAAGCAGCAGGTGATCTATGCCTAGGGCTGTGCAAGCAGCAAGAAGGAGAAAGTGGCAGAAAGGTCACAGCATTATATCTTTAGTGTGAGAAGGCTATTAGCAGGGCTTCATGACCCTGGGCAGGCAACAGCCGGGCTCTATGGCTCCGGACACATGACCATCTTTAATTTACAATAACCAGCAAGATGACTTGTGGGTTTGATTCTCCAGAAGTCTTTGCTTGGGTGATTATGTTAGCTATAAATATTCTGAACTGAAACTACATTCTCAGACTAAAATAAAACCCCACAAACCAATAATTACAAAATAACTTAAATTAGTAATAGGACATTTAGAACAAGGCATCTCAGAGGATACCAGCAAGAATAGATTCGAACACTAAGTACCTTTCCTCAACATCCCAAATCCTTACCTCTTGGCCATGTGTCAGCTTTCTAGAGCTTAGTTGCAATACAAAGTATAAATGAGTGTATTGATCAAGATAATAATTTAGTTGCTTTAAAAGAGACCAAATAACAATGATGTAAGTTAAAAATTTATTTCTCTCTCACATATATGTCCAAGTTGATAGGTGTCTTGCAAGCTTGGATGACACCTGCTAGAGATTCAGGTACCATCTATCTTATTTCTCTATTATCTTTTAAAGTGCTGCTTTATCCACATGATCAGAGATGGCTTATTACCGGGACTTATGTGTTCCTGCCTTTAGGAAAAAGGAAAGAGGAAGTGACAAGCAAGCAGCTTCCTTTTAGTGCTGGGACTGACTAGTGAACATATCATCTCCGTTCACGTGACACTGGCCAGAACTCAACAGGTGTGAACCTAGGTAAAAGGAAAATACGGTAGCTTTTCAGTATGTCGTCATACACCCAGTCAGTACTTGGAAGGTCTGATTTCTAAAAAGAAGTGGAGATTGTATATTAGGGAATTATTCAGCAGCCACTGAAATAGTGGCTAATCTCAAATTGAGATTAATTTTTCTTTTCAGAATATTGAGCAATTAGAATGTAAATAAAGTACTGCAAGAGAAAAATAAAGGTACACTACTTGTACATTGAAATTGGGGGCTGAGATTCGTTATCGACATTGAGTGGTTATTGCCAACACATTTTAAGGACATACTGTGATCCTGTGAAAAACAATGATGTGCAGAGATGACATGGCTCTTACTAAATTACTGTGATTTTTGTTTATAACAGTTGAATGTATGATGATGAATAGTTTAAAAGAATACCTCAGAAAATTTAACTTTTGTGGGTAGACAAAAGATGATCATTAGGAGGAAGAGAGGTGTATTAGTCTGTTTCTATTGCTTATAACTAAACATGTGGAGCTGGGTAATTCATAAGAAAACAATTACATGGGTCTCACATGGCAGAAAATGGCAGAGCAGACAGACTAACCTCTGATGCGCTCTTCTTTTAAAGCCCTTAGAACCATGCCCATGACCACCATTATTAATCCATTCAGTAAGTCAGGGTCCTACAATCTAATCAAGTCTTCAAGGCCCCACCTTTCAATTATCATAATAGGTTTTCCCACCCTCAATAGTCACTGTGGTAATTAAGCTTCTAATATATTAACTTTGGGAACACAATTCAATCATTCTGCAGCATTCTACCCCTGGCCCCCAAAGTTCATGTCCTTCTCACAGGTAAACACATTTATTCCATCCCCAAAGTCTTAACTTGTTTCAACTCAAAAGTCCAACACTCAAAGTCCCATCTGTGAATGCAAAACAAGTTATCTACTTCCAAGATACAATGTTATGCCAAACATAAAATACATATTCCCATTTAAGAAAGGAGAAATAGGCCAAAAGAAAGAGTTAAGGTATAATTTGTCCTAAGCAAGTCCGAAATCCAGCAGGGCAGGCATCAAATTTTACAGCTGGTGATTCATGTACCTTGACTCCATGTTCGATGTCCTCTGCATACTGGTGTGGGGGCTGGTTCCCCAAGTCCTTGGGCAGCTTTGCTTCTATGGCCTTCCTGGTCTCAGGCCATACTTCAGCCCTCCCAGGCTGATGTTCCACTCTGGTAGCTCCACAGGTCTGGGGTCTCCCTGGTGGTTCCATTAGGCATGGCACTGGTGAGGTTTTCCTGCTTCGAATCCAGCCCCACATTTCCTCTCAGTGTGGCTCTAGTGAGGGCTGTGTTGAATCTGCTCCTGCAACAGATCTCTTACTGGGCCCCCAGGCTTTTCCATACATCCTTTAAAATTGAAATTGGATACATCTTTTCCAATACATCCTCCCAAGCCTTCACAACTCTGGAGCCTGCAGAAGTAACACCACATGGATGACGCCAAGGCTTCCAGCCTGTGTTTTCCATAGCTGCAGGTCTGGCCGCACCTGGGGTCAATTTAGCCATAGCTGGAGCAGCCAAAGCAGCTGGGTATTGGTGTGGGGAGCAGCATCCTGAGGTGGCCCTCGGCAGTGAGCCTGTGGAGAGCACCCTGGGCCTGTTCCCCAAGACCATTCTGTCTCCCTAGGCCTCTGGGCCTTAATGGAAGATGCAGCCCTTCAAGATCTCTGAAATGCCTTCAAGGTCTTTTGTCCCCTTCTCTTAGTAATCCCTTTCTTCTGTACTTACCCCTTTAGCAAAAGGCCCCCAGACTATACCCTTGCTTTTGTGGCCAGGCTAAAAGTTTTCCAATTTTTTGCCCTCTGCTTTCCTTCAAATTATAAATTTTGGCTTTACCTCATGCCTTTTCTGCCATAATTCAGCATAGGCTGGTGCAAGTAGCCATGCAGTTTCCTTAATGCTTTGCTGCTTAATGTTTTGCTGCTTACATTCCATAATACTTTTAGGCATGAAATGAACGCAGCCAATTTCCTTGCCAGTTCCTAGCAAGTGTCATTTTTGCCCCAGTTTCCAATAAGTCCCTTCTCATTTACATCTGAGATCTCAGTATGGCCTTTACTGTCCATATTTCTATCAGCATTCTGCTTCTTGCCACGTAACTAGTCTCTAAGACATTCCAAACTTCCCCTCATCTTTTTATGTTTTTCTGAGTCCCCCAAACTCCTTCAACCTTTGCCTAACACCCAGTTCCAAAGTAACTTCTACATTTTCAAGTATTTGTTATAAGCAACATCCCACTCCTGGTACCAAAATCTGTATTAGTCAGGGTTCTCCAGAGAAACAGAATCAATAGGATATGTTATAAATATAAGAGAGGGGATTAATTAGGGGTATTAGTTCATGCAGTTGTGGAGAAATGTCCCACGATAAGCCATCTGCAAGCTGGATGCTGGTAGTGGCACTTGTGAAGGTTAATTCTAGGTGTCAACTTCATTAGATTAAGGAATGCCAAGAAATCTTGTAAAGCTATCTTTTTAGGTGGATCCATGAGGGTGTTTCCAGAAGAGATTAGCATGAGAGTCTGAGTGGACTGGGTGGGAAAGATCTACCCTCAATATGGGTGGGAACCATCCAATCTGCTGGGGGCCCAGAGAGAACAAAAAATAAAGAAAGAAGGCAAGGCTCTCTCTCTATCTGCTGGAGCTGGGATACACTCTTCTCTCCTGTCCATGGACATCAGAGCTTGATACTCTTCAGCTTTGGGGTTCCAGGACTTACACCGAGGGCACCGTCAGCTTCCCTGGTTTCTAGGATTTTGGACTTGGACTGAGCCACGCTACCGGCATCCAGTTTGCAGATGGCCTATTGTGGGACTTTTCTTCACAATCATGTGAGCTAATTCCCCTAATAAATCCGCTGTCATATATTTATAACATATCCTATTGATTCTTTCTCTCTGGAGAACCCTAACAGAAGAGGAAATAAATCTATGTTAAAACTTTCTAATTAGATAAAATCTCCGAGTTCCAAGAGAATATCTAAAATATGAGAAGTCTGAAAGATCACATTTTTTAGGCTCCCATCTTTGGCCAAAGGAGAGAAGTGCTTCCTGGAAAAGAAAAGTCAACCCCTGTGGTACCAGCTTAGCGCACAAAGGCAGAGGGAGCCATCATTCTGCTAAACTGGCATTCCACTCCAAAAGCTACCAATACCGTGTCTTGAGATTCACAGAGACAATCTTTCTTTTGGGAAAGATTTGCCTGTAAGGATAGCATAACATTACCCATAACCAGAGGGAAGTCTTGTTAAGAAAACTGTTTAGACTTTGTTTAGTTATAAACCACTTCCTTCTTTTTCTTTGACATTATCTTTCAAGTAGATTGTACTTCTAAGAAGAATAATTACAGTTACAGGCACGTTTGGGGACATCTGAGATGGACCACTGGTTTGCAAGTGCTTATGCTCTGCCGCTTATGTTTTCTTTCTCAGTACAGATGGCTGAGGGCTGAATACCAGGTGAAAACTCTGAGAAGGAAAAGGACATGGCTGAAAATTCACGTTGGATGTGTATCCATTTCTAATAGTGTAGATCTTCTGGCAAAAACTTGCCTTAGTTAATTATCTTAGTTTTCTTTTTTCTAAAAAATATTTGTTTTGCTTTTTTTTTCTTTAAGGATTTTTTTATTAGATATAATATTTTTTTTTCCTTTTTTTTTTTTTTTGTCTTTTTTCATGTCCAAATATTTGTTTTGCTTTTTTTTTCTTTAAGGATTTTTTTATTAGATATAATATTTTTTTTTTCCTTTTTTTTTTGTCTTTTTTCATGTCTGGCAACGGATAGCAACCCTCAGTGTTGTGCCCGCACCGGACCGGGACCGGCAACGGGATCGCAACCCTCGGTGTTGCTCCCACACTTCGCTCAGCCAGTGAGCGGGAACCGGTCTGTATGTGGGATCCGAACCCTCGGTGGGAGCTACACCACGCTCCCAAGTGGCGCACTGTAGCAGTGCGCCACCGGGCCGGCCCTAGATATAATATTTTGAGTTGAGAATATTTTATTTCAGTATTTAAGAATTGTTTTTCATTATCTTCCAGTCTCCATATTTGCTAATAAGAAATCAGCTGTCACTAAAATTGTTTCCCTGTAGTAATGTGTAATTTTTTTCTTGATGTTTTCAAGATTTTCTCATGATCTTTAGCTTTTAGCAGTCTGTATATGATATATTTTCCTTGTATTTATCTTCCTTGGAATTTATTAATATTCTGGAATCTGTACTTTATGATTGCTATCAAATGGTAAAAATCTCTGGCCTTTGTTTCTTCAAATATATTTTTTTCCACATTCCGTCTCTGTCTTCCTTTTCTGAGACTCCATTTTCACATATCCAGACCTTTTTCTATTGTCCCACCATTCTTCTAAGCTTAGTTTATTTTTTCAATAATTATTTTTCTTTTTCGTCTCAACTGAATTATTTCTATTAATTTATTTTATGCATATTGATACTTCTGTTAATTCCATCTGCTTTTAAGTTCACCCAGTAAAATTTTTGTTTCAGGTATTAAATTTAAATTTTATAATTTTTATTTGTCTCTTTCATAGTTTCTGTTCCTCTGTTAATGTGTGATGTTTTTATTCATTGTGAACATATTTTTCACTATGTCCTTTAGCCCAGCTATAAATACATGTTTTATATACTTGTCTATTAATTCTAACATCTGGATCATCTCAGATTCAATGTCAGTTGATTATCTTTTCTCTTGCGAATACATCTGGATCACATTCTTCTGGTTCTTTGTATGTCACATAATTTTGGCTTCTATCCTAGACATTTTGAATGTTATATTGGATTCTCTTACATTTCTCTCTCTCTTTTTAATCAACTTGGGTTGAGTCCAACTGAACACTATGACTTTAGGGTGGCAGCTTAAATCTCAGTTCAGTTCTTTTATCCTTATTTAAGTTGCTTTGAATCTACCCAATGCACAGATATTCAAAAATCATTTGGAGATTTGTATAGAATTTATACACAAAATATGGGGCCCTCTTTTTTACTTCTCCAGTTTGACACTTCCCCCCAGCATTTCTCCCCCCACACACTCTCTTTCTTTTTCATGCTTGTCCCCTACTCTCTTCACTGGTTTCTCTGTCTACAATGGCCAGGGGCTTTTTTTTTTTTAATTTTTTTTTTACTAGAGGCTTAATTGCTTTGCAGAGGTGCTGACTGCAGACTTCCCTCAGGAAGTAATCTGTGAAAATGGGAAGCTCACCTACCTCCATTGCTTTCTTTAATTTAACTACACTGATCCAGAATCTACCTGCTATTTTTCATTCTGCAGTGCATCAGTGTCTTTGGGTTTTTGTTTGTTAGTTGGTCGATTGGTTTGGATTTTGTTCATAGTTTATAGTTGTTATCTCTTAGAAGCTTAGTTGTGCATATTGGAAGCAGAAGTTGTAGATGTGTTTTTACAGTCTGTTTTATTCTCCTTTTAAAAAAATACTTTTTACATTTAAAAAATCATTTTTTACTTTTTACTTTTAATAAAGTAAGTTGAGGACATGATATATGAAAACTTAGATAAAATGTATATCTTCTCCCTAGAGAATTTAATTCCAGCTGACAACTAGAATAGAAACACCAGATATCTCTTATCGCCTTTATCTAATTGTCACTGAGATGAATTAGAGCTAGACTTCAATTCCTAGGCAGGCTGGTCTAAATCTGGTCCTGTTTTTTTGAGCCACTAGAGTTTCCTGTCTTTTGACAGTCTCTGAAAACCAGTGTTTGGTTTTCTAAACCTCAGGGTCTATTGACAGTTGTGCTCATCTTTTTAGTCATTATACTACTACTTTCAGCAATTGCTTTAAGAGGAAAAGTGACCCCTAAACACTGAGATAATTTCTCTGGGCTTTCTTTCTTTTTAAAATCTTGGCTGTGCAATTCTTAAATGTCTCAGTAGTGCGCTCTGCCTTCCAACAGATTTTTAAAGTATTTTTAAAATATTTATAGTTGCTATGAACAAGAGAGTTGAGCCCAAACAACCCAATCCACCATTGATGGAAGAACTCATATTTTTATGATTTTGAAAACTGCATCTTGAAAATTCTGAATATAACATGGTCAATTGCCACGATATCAGTAACTTAGTTTGATTTGGTTCAATGAAACTATAGATGGATTTATATAACTGGGTAGATAGCTAGACAGATTAGTTTAAAAATTGGGTAAAATATTAACAATTGATGAATTTAGGTGTTTATTCAAATACTCTGTGTGCATATTTGTCATCAAAAAGCTGGTGGGGAAAAGTATGATAGGTATTTTATCAAAGTAGGCTTTACCATGTTTCTGTGAGCTAGGCTTACATTAGAGGACTTACAAGTACTTATTAATGCTTACTACGAGCACAAAAGATGACAATTTTTGCATGTTTGTTAGTGATAACAACATGAAGACAGAGACTAGCATAACATCTACATTTCCTCTGAAATAAAGTTGATTCAAAAAGCTTCAAATTTATCTTATAAAGTTTAGACAAATGGAAGAGATTAGATGGAATTAAGTTTTAAAATGAGGACCTATACTCTCTTTCTTTCTTTCTTTTTTTTTTTTTTTTTTTTTTTTTTTTTTTTTTTTTTTTTTGTCTTTTGTCTTTTTCCGTGTCCGGCAACGGATTGCAACCCTCAGTGTTGCCCCCGTACCGGACCGGGGACCGGCAACAGGATTGCAACCCTCGGTGTTGCTCCCGCTCCTCGCCCAGCCAGTGAGCGGGAACCGGGCTGGATGTGGGATCCGAACCCTCGAGCGGGAGCGCCGCCGCGCTTCCCAAGCAGCGCACTGAGTGCGCCACTGGGCCGGCCCCTATACTCTCTTTCTGTGGAGATTAATAAATGAAAGGGCGTGTTGTGATTTGCCCAGGTAGAATATGGCCCTCTACTGTGGTTTTAATGTGTCCCACAGAGTTTTGAAAACATAATCCTCATTAAAACAGAGTTGAGGGGTGGGAACTTTAAGAGGTAATTAGGCCACAAGGTCTTTGCCTTCATGAATAAATTAATGCCATTATTGTGGAAGTGGGTTCATTACTGTAGGAGTGGTGTCCTTATAAACGATCAGTTTGGCTGCCTTCTCTCTCTCTCACACACACGTGCACTTTCTCACCATGTGATGCCTTCTGCCACATGATGACACAGCAAGGGGGCCCTCATCAGATGTGGCCCCTTGATATTGGACTTCCCAGCCTCCATAACTGTGAGCCAATAAACGTCTATTGTTTACCAATTACCCAGTCTGTGGTATTCCATTATAGGAGCCCAAAATGGACTAAGACACCCTCCTAAAAAGTGAAGTATTGTTCTCTCAGCTTATAAATTTCTGAAATTCTGAAAATCCAGAGTTGTGAATAAAACTGAGTTCAACGACACCTGAAAGAATAAAAACAATAACTATACAATTGACTACATAATGGATACATTCATCACACACGTATGATTACTTTTAAGAACATATTCAGGGAATATATTCACATTTGGGATATTCAAATTTCCCTTCCTGACAGATTGCTTGAAATGATTGTGACAGTGTCTTTGCTGTATATGTCAGTTTACACTCAAATTCAACAATGTCTCCTGTTTTTACATAAAGTCTTTTGCTGTTTTTCCATTTTAACTGCATGTTATTTTTGTTCATGTTTTCTTCAGATATTATACATGGATCTGAAAAAAAAAGTAAAATAAAATAAATAGCTAATAATATATATTTCCCCTTTTATGTAATAGTGAAATTGCATTTAAGAATATTTTGGAATTAATAAATGAATGAATATTAATAGCTAATATTTATTCTAAGTGTTCTTAGCACTTCATATGTGTCATCTCTAGACACCATGCATTATTTCCCTGGGCTACATATGAAGAAATGAAGGCTCAGAGAAGTTCCCCCAAGGTCACACAGTTTAGTGAGTGTTTTGAGCCAGAAAATGGACCCTCACAGTAAAATTTCAGATCCTGTGCTCTTAATCACTATGCTTTACTTGCCTAAAAGCCATATGCCAAATAGGGTTAAATTAAAATGTCCTATAAAGATCGACAAGGATGCCCACTCTTGTCACTCCTGTTAAACGTAGTATTTGAAGTACCAGCCACAGCAATCAGGGAAAAGAAGGAAATAAAGGGCATCCCAACTGGAGAAGATGAAGTCAAACTGTCCCTGTTTGCAGAGGATATGACTCTATATATAGAACAGCGTAAAGACTCTACAAAAAACTCTTAAAGTTGATAAACGACTTTAGCAAAGTTGCAGGATACAAAATCAACACACAAAAATCAGTAGCACTTTTATACTCCAACAATGAACTAGCAGCAAAAGTAGTTAAGGAAGCTTGCCCAGTTATAATACTCACCAAAATAATAAAGTACCTGGGAATAAAGTTAACAAATGATGTGAAAAATCTCTACAGTGAGAACTACAAACCACTGTTGAGAGAAATTAAAGAAGACACTAAAGAAGACATTAAAGATGCTCTTGGATTGGAACAATTAACATTGTGAAAATGTCCATACTACCCAAAGTGGTCTACAGATTCAATGCAATCCCCATCAAAATTCCAATGACAGTTCCTCAAAAATGGGAAAAGCAATCCTAGCATTCATATGGAATAACAAAAGACCATGAATAGCCAAAGCAATCCTGAGCAATAAATAAATAAATAAAGCTGGAGGCATAACACTACCTGACTTTAAGCTATACTACAAAGCTATAGTAACCAAAACAGCATGGTACTGGTCTAAAAACAGACACATGAACCAACGGAACAGAATAATGAATTCAGAAATCAACCAATACACCCACAGGCATCTGATCTTTGACAAAGGCAACAAGTCTACACACTGTGGAAGAGTTTGCCTCTTCAGCAAGTGGGGCTTAGAAAATTGGATATTCATATGTAGGAGAATGTAACTATACCTGTATCTCTCACCACATACCAAAATCAACTCAAAATGGATTAAAGAGTTAAATATACATCCTGAAACAATAAAACTCCTTAAAGAAAACATAGGGTAAACACTCCAGGAAGTAGGATTGGGTACAGACTTCATGAAAATGACCCCAAAAGCACAGGACACCAAAGAAAAAACAAACAAATGGGATTATATTAAACTAAAGAGCCTCTACACAGCAAAAGAAACTATTAACAGAGTGAAAAGACAACCAATAGAGTGGGAGAATATATTTGCAAAATATTCATCTGACAAAGGATTAATATCCAGAATATACAAGGAACTGAAACAACTTAACAGCAAAAAAATAAATAACCCAATTAAAAAAGGGGCAAAGGAGCTGAATAGGCATCTCTCAAAGGAAGATATACGAATAGCCAACAGACACATGAAAAAATGCTCAACATCACTCAGCATTTAGTAAATGCAAATCAGAACCACACTGAGATACCATCTCACTCCATTTAGGATGGCTAATATCCAAAGACTTACAATGACAAATGCTGGCAAGGATGCAGAGAAAAAGGAACCCTTCTACACTGTTGTTGGGACTGCAAAATGGTATAGCATTTATGGAAAATGGTATGGAGGTTCCTCAAAGAATTACAGATAGATCTACCATATGATGCAGCTATTCAATTGCTGGGTGTATACCCAGAGGAATGGAAATCATGTCGAAGGAATACCTGCACTCCCATGATTATTGCAGCACTATTTGCAATAGCCAAGAATTGGAACCAGCCCAAATGTCCATCATCAGATGAGTGAATAAAGAAACTGTGGTATATCTACACAATGGAATACTACTCTAATATTTAAAAAAAAACCCAAAAAACGAAATACTACCATCCACAGCAACATGGATGGACTTAGAGAAGATTATATTAAGTGAAATAGGCCAGGCACAGAAAAAGAAATACCACATGTTCTCACTTATTTGTGGGAGCTAAAATTAAATAAATAAATAAATATACAAACAAATAAATGGGGGAAGCGGGGAAGAAGACACAACAATCACAACAAT
This sequence comes from Galeopterus variegatus, assembly GCF_000696425.1. Taxonomy (NCBI): domain Eukaryota; kingdom Metazoa; phylum Chordata; class Mammalia; order Dermoptera; family Cynocephalidae; genus Galeopterus; species Galeopterus variegatus. The sequence goes on from NW_007733525.1 coordinate 57,845, forward strand.
TCCTTGAACTTGTTAAGACAATTGAACAGATATGATGTTGATGGGGGGGAGAGGGGTAAGGGAGGAGGAGGAATTGGTAAAGGGATAAGAAAATCAACTACATCATATATTGATAAATGAAAATAAATAAAAGAAAATAAAAGAATGCCTAGAACTTAGTGGAGGCTCAATAAAAGTTTATGGAATAACAATATATTTGAATTGAGATTTGATAATAAACACTGTTTGGAAAATTTTTTTTAAATGTCCTATAAGGATTGGTGTTATTCATCCATATTTTCTAACTCAGCATTCTCTTCTTACACTAATAGCTTCCACAATGTGCACACATAATAATAAAATGTATTACCATTTTATTAAACATTTTAGTATAATTGGTTTATTTCTATCAGACATACTGTACTGAAAGTGAACTATAAAAGATATATCTAAAAAAAAAATCATCCCTTTGAATACTGACATAGCATGTTCTTAAAGCCAACTTTTCATCAGGATGACTAAAAAGTTTACCAGCTTTACTGTTGTTTTTTAGATCTCCCTTTTCACAATGTCGTCATCTGTGGATCTTAACTTTTGTGAAACCTTGATTTCTGTAGAAAAACAGTTACCTTCCCACACTGGCCACTGACTCCATTCACTCTTTCTTAAATCCAACATTTCAAAAATTGAGATATAGTATTCTCCTGAGCAATACCACATTCTGGTACTAGTAAGCAGCATGTTTTCTTCAGCCCATGTAGGAATTATTCAGAAGATGCTGAAATAGGCTTAGGGCTTAATTAGAGGAGCTAACCTAGGAAGTGGCGATTATAGGAACTTCTTTTTGAAGCTAGATTTATCGATGCCCAGGAGATGCTAAGACACATTACCAAGTATGTTTCAGATAAAATATGACAGACCAGTCTCTGACTGTCAAGGTGAAGTTGACCTTTTTTCTCCCTGACTTTTCTGTAGACATGAGATGGCACACATGAGTAGCACAGGGCTTATTAAATACGTGGAACTGGAACTGGGTTGCCAGCGTCTGAATCCTAGCTCCACCAAACACTCTTCATGTGACTTGAACAAAATACTCAGGCTTTCTGTGCCTCAGTTTCTTCATCTGTAGGCACAAGTTGTTAATACTGATCTCCTAAAATTACTGATAGAAATTTAGACAGTTTCTATTTTTAACTATTACAATGAGAAGATGAATATCCTCATGCATACATTCTTTGACACTTTTTTGCAATAGTGCATGCACAGGTTAGATTTCTAGAAGTAAAATCATAGGCTAAAGGAGGTGTGTCTTTAAAATTTGAGGCCTTGTCCCAAACTCTGCTTCAAAGAGTTTGACCGAATTCATAATTCCAATGAGAGAGTATGAGAGTGCTTAACTCCCCACACCCTTGCCAAATCTTTATATTATACATTTTTTCTTTTTTCCAATCTCCTAGTTGAACATTGCCACTTCATTGAAATTTTATATTGGCAGAGATAAGCATTTTTTCCATGTTTATTTGTCATGTATTTTTCTGTTGGGGACCTGTAGCCCCACACTCCTTCTTGTGTGACCAGGCCTACGTGACAATCTGCTTATGTCAG
>NW_007733525.1:62436-63049 GCF_000696425.1 Galeopterus variegatus
AATAATCAATGTTTCTACCCCTTTATGTGCTCATAATAGTTCAGTTTTTGTCTGTGGCAGCAATCGAGCTTATACTCAGCTGCCCACTAACTGTACAGGATTATGTGTCTTGGCCTTTCTTCTTCCTTATATTGATGTTATACCAGGAACTGAGCCTGTACCTGTTCCTACTTTTGAGCACACAACAGAAAGAGTAAAAAGAGCTATACAGTTTATTCCTTTACTCGCTGGATTAGGAATTACTGCCGCTGTAGCTACTGGAACTGCTGGTCTTACACATTCTATATCCCAATATACCAAATTATCTAAACAATTAATTTCAGATGTACAAACTCTTTCTCAGACTATTCAGAATTTACAAGACCAATTGGATTCTTTAGCAGAAGTAGTGTTACAAAATCGATGAGGTCTTGATTTACTAACTGCTGAGCAGGGAGGTATCTGTTTGGCTTTACAGGAAAAATGCTGTTTTTATGCAAACAAGTCTGGAATAGTGCGTGATCACATCAAACAACTGCAAGAAGATTTAGAGAAAAAAAGAAAACAGTTGGCTGACAATCCCCTTTGGACTGGGCTCAATGGATTTTTACCTTGCCTCTTACCTTTACTGGGT